>NW_012103565.1:791775-825635 GCF_000951045.1 Mandrillus leucophaeus
AAGAAACCCCATCTCTACTGAAAATACAAAAATTAGCTGGGCATGGTGGCGCATGCCTGTAATCCCAGCTACTTGGGAGGCTGAGGCAGGAGAATGGCTTGAACCTGGAGGTGGAGATGGCAGCGAGCCAAGATCACACCACTGCACTCCAGCCTAGGTGACACAGCGAGACTCTGTCTCAAAAAAAAAAAAAAAAGAAAGAAAGAAACAAAGAAAGAAAGAAAAGAAAAGTCCAGTGCAAGATTCTTTATAAAAACTTCCAGGTAGGAGTGAATTTTGTGGGCTTAACACAAAATTGTTGGATACTGTGTGGCTCTGGATTTGCAAAGCAAATATGAGTGGCCTATATGGTTCATTAAGACTCTTTACTCTACCAATATAAATAATCAGGACTAACCTCCTGAGACCAGCCTGGTTTTTTTTTTTTTGTGTGTGTGTGTGTGTGTGATGAAGGATAATCACTGAGATTATTATGATCACAGGGGAGGAGGGGGGAAGCACAATCAGGTAAACTCAGAAAGACTTGAAATGGGTAAAAAGAGATCACTGGTCATCTTTTCAGCGGAACTTCAGGTGTTGTCTAGCACACTCTTCTGGGCTATCTGATTCTACAGGGGACTACATCTTTTAGTATTTTTACTAATCTACTTACAACTCTATAAAGAATACTGATATTATTGCAAACAAATCTTGTCCAGTGAAGACACACCTAATCCCACACCCCACCCTGCCCATGGGAGAAGCCAGCTGTGCGTCTGCTAACAAATTCATTTTCACATTCTCTGTTGCCTATGTATGTGTCTACTCTTCGGATTTTCCTTTGGACTGACTGTAACCTTTTACTCTGCCAGTTAATTATTAATTAATGCCTAATATAAAATCTTTGACATGTATTCATTTTGTAAAAAGCCAATTGGGTTTTCCCTATCTCTCCTGGTTGTTTTTTCACACTTTTTAAAGTATAGAATGCCACCACTGTGACACTCAAGGGCAAGAAAAATCTGTCTAGTTGCACAGACTCGTAATTGTATGATTTGAACTACATTTCATTTGTTGAGGCATCTTGATACACATCAATGATCTTGTAAAACCAAAATAAGCTACATAAGGAACTGCTTTGCCACTCATAGCTGGCAGCAACATTCAGCAACAAATACATAATTTATGGGACTCCAGTACTGTTAATATTCCAACATAGAAGAGTGAAACACAGTGATGAATGCTGGATTCCAAGTTTGACAATAAAGCTGCTCTAGACTTCTTGATTTAGGGATTCAAAATATAACCACCTTGCAGTTAAAAGCTAGGTGAGGGAACATCCCAGGTTTACAGGTTAAGGGTTATGAAGAATGAAAAGATACCTTCTAACATTTGTGTTTCAGCTGACATCACTGTAGCATTTATACTAGAAAGCATTTCAAAACTGGTCATTATTTCATGGACAAGTGCTACCATGTACTGCACTGCAAATGCTCTTACAAGTGCACAAAACCCCCACTTTTCACAACCACCAGGATCTGCCATCTATAAATACTACAGTTAGTGGGATGGCCTCATTTCCTTTCTCACCAGTCCTAGCAGCAACATATGTCTGTCAGGTCCAGCTATATAATTGGAGGGACTAGTGCAAAATGAAAATACAGAGTCCCTTTAAAAAACTCGATTAAGAATTACAAGATGGTGGCAGCAGCTCATTAAACCAAGTGTGAGGCCCTTCTAAGAATGGGGCCTTGTGTGACTGCACAGGTCACATGCCCATGAAGCCAGTCCTGTGTCTGATGATTAAGGGAGAGGGTAGAGAAGGCCTTACGTTTTTAGAGAAACAGATCTCAGACACAAGCTAACATCTGCCCAACAGTCAACTTAAGCCTTTCTTCATCCCTCAAGAGTAAGGGGAACTCAAATGTATAGCATTGTTCATTTCTTTGATGAAAAGTTTAGGTTTTTTAGTGGGCATCTAATTATGCGTCTACTACCAGAGATCTCACTCTCCTATACGCATAGGTCTTCCAAGCTCCAAGGACCAGAGAAGGCTGTGAGCAATCCATGCGAGTGAGGTCTCCCAGACAGTACTATGTAGGGTCATCCCAAGCCAAAGCACCCTAAAAGGGATCTGCTTCCTCAGGGATCCTTGGCCCACTGCCAGGCTAAACCTGAACTCAGGGACCCCTGTTTGGGGACACTGGTTTGAGCACCAGTGATGTTCTGCTGTTTGGTGGCAGGGTGAAGGTTTAGATTAGGCTCTCGTCCTCTGTCCACTTGTATTTCCTGAACCCACTGTATTTTAGTTCATGCTATTCTCTGTTCTGGGTAACCTCCTAATCCTGAGAACTATGAGAATCTCTTCATCTAACATCCAAACCAAGAGTGACCCCCCCCGCACTGAGGCCTCTGACTTTCCAGTAAAATTGGTGAACGGTGCCACCTTTGCCTATTTTCATACTTTGTGGAGACTGTAGCACATCTCCACAAAGGCAGGGCTATTTCCTAACTCACTTTTGTGTCCTGAGTATCTAACACAAAGTCTGGTATGTAGCTGGAGCTCAGTAAACACGTGTTGACTGAGTTTTGAATATATGTTAATATTTCCTTAGGAAATTCTACAAAGAGAAACAGTAGTCAGATCCCAAGGCAGGATTTTTGACTTGGAATTTTTATTAACAAGAGTAATCTTAACAACCGCCATTTACCAGGCCTGTACTCCTGGGCTGATTATTTTACATGCATTACATCATTTATATTTTTTGACAACCTTGTGAGGGTTTTTCCTTCCAATTTTGTCCTTATTTTAGAGATGAGAAAACTGAAGATCAGAGAGGTGCAGTGCCTTGCCTGAGGCTGCAGGCCATTGGCAGAAGGGCCAGTTCAAATACAGTTTGACCCGACTCAGAGGCCTGCACACTAATGACCACATTTTCCAGCCCTTCTGTCTTTGAGAAGATTCTACCTTCTATGAAAACTCTCATGGCTGGTATTTTGATCTATTATGTGTTTAGCTAAATAGTTAGAAATAAAAAAGACATCTCTTTCCCTCTATCCTAACAGTTCCCTAGCACCACAGTGGGAAATGCTCTTAAATCTCACAGATTTGAGCAGAAAGAAAGCTGTCATTTGTACTGATCCTTGTTCTCCTGTCCCCTAACCCAGAAGCTGAATGCAAGAATACTACTCCTTTTATAACTTTCAATGCAATTTACTCGATACAAGGGGAAAAAGCACAAATTCTCTCAATGTATATTTATTTACAAGTGGCCTATTTCTTTACCAAAAGGTTTTGAGAACTCTTATAACAAAATTCTCATGCGTGGTAAGAGCAGTAAGAGAGAAATCAAGAGCTTGGATTTTGGAAGGAAAAAGCAAATCCACAGACTGGAAGTGCCAGGGGCCCTGACTGTGACCTAGCCTCACATAAGCCGCTGAATCCAGTCTTGGTAGAGGGTTCCAATATGAGGAGTAGCAAAGATCTTTATTGGTGCTTCAAGTCAGGTTATATTAAATCACCATCAAGTCTTAGAAGGATAGGAAAACACTACTAGAAAGAAAAATTATGGGCATGAAGTTGGTCATGAAATGACAGTATTATATAAGAATTTAAAAGGGATCTAAAAAGACCAAGTACCGTTATTAGCTATGACAAGGTAGGCATGGGACAATAAGTGTCCAGGTTTATGTTTCGGTAACAATCATCCAACTAGTAACTGCTGCTTGCAAACATAACTGGTCCCGGAATCTGGAGCCTTTTTTTTTTTTTTTTTGCCCTTCCTCCCACAGAGCTAGCACAGCACACAATCACGATCCACTTGCTACAGGGAATAAATACACCAGAATGCTTCCAATGCAGATAATACCATATAAAAGAATACTTTCTTAGCTTTTTTCCCTTGGACTTGGAAACAGTTTCACTGTCATCAATCACTTTCTTTGGTGCTAAAGCGTTCTCTGCTTTATGGGATTTTTACACACCAAATCGAGCTAGTTATAAAAATGTCACATTTTCTGTTGCTGAAGGATGGTAAGCAGCTGTGGAACTCAGAACAGAAGACATGTGCAGCTGTCCCTCAACAGAATGGCTGGACATTTCCATACCAAGGAAAGGCAGTCTCCCTGTCCTGGGGAGGCCCGTCTGCTCTCCCCGGTTTCCAGGCTCACCAGTTATGTCCCCGATTTGGAACTCGGGCCACCATCAGTCACTCTGGGGGTGGAAGGAAAACCAGGAACTGTAGGAAAGCAAAGGGCAGCCTTGAGGCCTAAGCATCAGCAAACATCACCGGGCATGTTGGGGACCATGTGTTAGTCAATAAATGTTCACTTTAGTATCCCCAGTGCCTTACTGAGGGCTGGATATATCAAAGGTGCTAAGCAGCTCCCTGCTGGACTCAGTTAAGGTTCAGAGATCTAAGCTATCAGCTGGGGCTTAATAGTGAATATTAATATTGAATACTTCACTATTCTCTTCTAAAAATGGTCTCTGAGCTCTCTCTTTTATAGTGTTACTGCCAAGATTAAATGGAGTCTGTGTGTTTTGAAAGTTCTTTCACAAAATATTAGGTGCTACTCAAATACGAGAATCACTGGATGCCAGCAGCAGGCTTTCAGGATAAAGGAATGGCGGCTGCGAAAGTTGTTCCCTGCCTGCCTGAAAGTGGTCTCCTTTTCTGCCAGATGATCCCGAAACCTTTCCATGCCATCTCACTACTTCCGGCGGCTCCAGAGGCTTCTCTATCCCCACCCTGGCATTCAGATCACTCTAACAGAGTGACACTGATTGATGCTGAGGAAGTTTCCTCTCCTGGCTCTGTGACACCAGAGCCACCACTCCCCGGGGTTAAAACCTGATGACAAGAAGTCCCTCATAGAGCTTACTTTACGTATTACTAAGCTTGAATTGAATAAAGCACCGGGCAAAGGCCTTCTGCCCTCCATCCTGTGTAAAGCCACTTCTGCCTAGTGGCTCCTGATCTCAGCAGCCTGCCTGCTTACCTGTGCAAGTTCTAAGGGCACGATTCTATCAGCATAACTCCAAGCAGGGTTTATTCCATTTTCTAAAAGGACAAGTCTGTACTTAGAAACGGGAAGACCTATTTGTTAAAGTTTTGTTTTTCTGGAACTGAGAGACTTATCTAAACTTTATAGTTTTTCCTTTCTTAACAAACTATAGGGGTAAGTTCCCCAGACCCACATTTTCCATTCAGGTCAAGGGCCCTCTGCACACAGTGATGCTAGTGTTAAGCACTGCTGCAGTTCAGCATCTGGTGCATGAAATCGTGCAAGAGTGCTTGCAGTCTTTATTAACCACTGTGTACACATAAAACCAGTTAGGAGTTAAACTGAATGAGTCCAGTAAATATTAGTCATCTTCATTCAAAACCTGCATTTCGCTTCTCTGAGAAAGTCCAAGTTGGCAGGAATTATGTGGTAGATTAGATGATAATAGTGTTATTAAACACAACTGTGCTTTGGCTTCTTTTTTTTTTTTCTTTTTTTTTGAGACGGAGTCTTGCTCTGTTGCCCAGGCTGGAGTGCAATGGTGCAATCTCAGCTCACCGCAACCTCCACCTCCCAGGTTCAAGTGATTGTCCTGCCTCAGCCTCCCGAGTAGCTGAGATTACAGGCACGGGCCACTACGCCTGGCTACTTTCTGTATTCTTAGTAGAGACAGGGTTTCACCATGTTGGCCAGGCTGGTCTTGAACTCTTGACCTCATGATCCACCTGCCTCAGCCTCCCAAAGTGCTGGGATTACAGGTGTGAGCCACCGCACCTGGCCCTGGTTTCCTTTTTCCTTCTCTTACATGGATGATGTGAACTCTTTCTACAGGACACGGATGTGTGTTCTCTTGTCATAAAGATAAACATAAGGGAATGATTCCTCTAATGAACTGATGACAAGGTCTGAGTGGCCCCACAAGCCAGGAGTGACCCCAGACAGCTGTTCTGTTCTCCACTATGAGAAAGAAGGGCTTAATAGCTATTTCTCTAACACTAAATTCTAAAACTAAAACAGTTATTTGTACACGGGTCCTCCAAAATTTAATTAGTTTATGTCCAACAATTCCAAACTAGATTTAACTATTTAGGAGAATATTTTAAAACTAGGGTTTCCAAGCAGATTTGCAGGAAAAGCTAATGTTGCTTAAAACTGGTTAATTCATAGGAGCATTACACACAATTGTTTATGGCTGTCAAGGGTTGTTCAAGATCGTTTTGAAAACTTAACAAGCAAAAAACAATTCAGATGAGCACTAGAGTTGTAAAGCAGATCTAACATTCTTTTATGCAACAAGATTAGGCTTTGCCCCCAGGGACAGCAGGGCGTCTCTGGGTGTGGGCTGAGGGTCACCACTGGGGAGGTGCCTGGGAAGCTTGTCAAAGCACAGACCCACACAGCTCTGGATGGCAACCAGAATCTTAGCAGACAGGGACCGGGCATCTTTTCACAAATTCCTCAGAGATTCTCTGTGCCCAGCAAAGTTTGAGAACTGCTCCAAGGAAATGCAAGGCTTTCTCTGTACTTCCTTACAGCCCCCTAAAACCTATCCCTTGAGGAAGAAGAGCCTGACATGAATCAAGGCAAGCACTCAATAAATATTTGGTCAAGTACAAAATGTACTGTGAAGGATCTTACCTCTTCTCTTTTCCGTATGCTGCCAAGGAGCCTGAAGCCACATTTGAACTCAATTATATAAATTTTCTAAGCCTTCAGAGCTTGTATTTTTAAGCTCTTTTTTTCCTCACTCAAAGTTTTACTGCTATATTCTTCCCAGTTCTAATTTTTACCTTTTATTTATTCACTGCTGTTACTTTATTTTATGGTTTTTGTAAGCACTCTCAGACGCTCTGTGGAATAAAATGGGGTATAAGTATATAAACACAGTTTTACACAGTTATAAATCAAAGTGGCCAGTATTTGTGTTCCCACCGTGTTCCTTCCCATGCTAAGACCCTGCCATAGAGACTGAGCTGCACTCCTTTGTTCTAGTTGTCAGCTGAGAGTCTTTATGAAAGCACCAGCAGCCTTACTTGTGTCCTTGGAGTTCGATGGCTGTTCCTTTTCTCCCACCGATGTCCCACATGATGACAGAGTGATCTGAACTGCCTGAGAACAACACCCGCTGGACTGGGTCCCAACAGAGAGCAGTCACCCCACCTGAGAGGGCAGACACAACCAGACGTCAGTCACAAGGTAAGACTCTTGCCCACCAAAGAAATGTGAATGCAGCGGAGACAGGATCTAGTGCAGTTCCTGGCACACAATAAATTCTTGTGGCAAGAACAAACAAATAAGTACCCAAAGAGAAAAAAATTGGCTCCAAGGAAATTCCCACCCTTTAAGCATTTTTCACCAACATTTCATATACCATAAAATCAATTACTATAAAGACCAAAAGAAAATAAAAAAGACAATAAATTGACCTTCAAAAGGGAGACATAATTCTAAGAAGAATGGAAAACATTGCACTGTTTGGAAATATTAACCACATTTTCTTAACTGCTGCCTACCTCCCACCCCTGACAATGACAGATGAGAAGGAAATGGGGTTTACAAATGCTCAATTAGATTTTTTATTCTTGAATATCAGATTTAATTAGGCCACACTATCAGAATTTAAAATTATGTTTGCTCTTTGGGAATTTTAATTTACAGATTCCGGGAAAACTACTTATGTTCTTAAATGTCAGTTTCCTCAACTGTAAAATGCAGATGATGGTAACACCATGACCACTAGGACTATTACTAAGAATGATAACATCAACCCAGCCATTACCTACCTTCATAGGGTTGTGGTGAGAATTTGATCAATTACATAGGACCACTCTACCACTCTAAACTGTAGTGTGCAGTACAGAGGTGGGTTATTAGGATTACTCTAGTGGTATGGCTATAAAACATTATAATAGATTTTTTATGGTAGTCCCTTTGCAAATCAAACCCTTATGTACTGAGAACAATAATAATTTTTTCCACATAAGATGAGCACAAAGCCTGCAAATACTTAAGAATGTCAGAAATACTCATTTTTTTACATTATTAAAACATACTGTATTCTGAAAAGAACGTAAAATAGCTTCTCATTTGTTGGAATCTGATATTTTTCTTATTTAGATTATCCATTTGTTCTAATGAAGTGCTATACTTTAAGAGCTTTCAGGGAAGTTTCTCTCATACATTTGTTTCAGGAGAATATTTTCTTATTTGTCATATGACTCTTCTTAGTAAGATTTTTTTTAAGATCAAAAAGGGAGGAGGAACCCCAAACTCTACTATTCTGGATTATGCTTCCTAGCGTTTTCCTAAACCTGCACCCTATGCTGCTGGTATACACTCCTGCCCGTGTAAGAACAAACATGGCTTCCCCCAGTGCCTATGTGGTTAGCCACCACAAGCAGCCCAGCCCTCACCCCCGACCACCAACATTCCCCACAGCAGCAACCAAACACAGTGAGGCCGCTCACTGTGTTGTCGGTTAAACTGCATTGTCAGCTGAATGAGGGAAGGAGCAGATGAATGCAAACATAAAGATCATTTCTCCACTTCACACAAGTTCTTGCTTAAAGGTCACCTCCTCAGAAACACCCTCCTTGACTACACGCATCACTCTCCTGCTTATTGTTTTTTTTTTTTTTTTTTTAAATTGATTGTCTCCTGCCCCAGTAGGACAGAAGCTCTAGGAGGGCTGGAGCTGTGGCTTGTTCACCACGAGATCACCAAAACCTAGAATTCTGCCTGGCTTACCTACAGCAAGCACTCAATAAGCCCCGACAAATGGGCAAATGATTGAATGAAGGAGTGAGAATATGAAAGAAATGCCCTTGGCTTTGTTCTTGGCAGATTAAACAGGCATATGACATCTATTAATGGGTTAATATTAGATTAAATGGGTTAATTAGGTTAAATGAGTTAAGACTAAATGGGTTAATATATAAGCACACAAAACAGTCCCTAGCGCATGGGAAGAATGTGCCTGGCTGACTACTATTGTTAATGTGATGCCTTCAGCTGTTCGACTGCTCACGTCTTTCGGTCATGGAATATCCATGTCAAGGACAATCTCTGAGATGGTCTTGCTTGACTGACTAAGCCACTCCAACTGGGGGGATAGATAAGAGAAAAGTGGCAAGTGTTTGATTTCTCCTATATAACATGTGAAATGGGTAGCTCAGGTTCTTTAAGGCATCATGATCAGATTTAATAATGGTGGGCACTGGTAAAAATAATGATTAGAAAGGTTTACTAGACTCAGTTAGAAAGACTTAATTGTAAGGGTTGTTCATCCTGTCAGAATCAACATGGAAATATTGAAATAGGGTTTACCATGACCCAGGTGACAGATACCTTTAGACTTCCCTGACCAATATACACCTACACATCTAAGAACACATCTAAGAACACTGCACCATGGGGCCGGGTGCAGTAGCTCACGCCTGTAATCCCAGCACTTTGGGAGGCTGAGGCAGGCGGATCACGAGGTCAGGAGTTTGAGACCAGCCTGGCCAATATGATGAAACCCCGTCTCTACTAAAAATACAAAAATTACCCAGACGTGGTGGTGTGCGCCTGTAGTTCCAGCTCCTTGGGACGCTGAGGCAGAAGAATTGCTTGAACCCAGGAGGCAGAGGTTGCAGTGAGCCAAGATCACGCCACTGCACTCCAGCCTGGACAACAGAGTGAGACTCCATCTCAAAACATAAAAAACGAAAAACAAAAAACACTGCACCATGAAGATCCAGCTCTCTGCCTTCTTTGTTGGGAATATGGGATGAGGATGGTTTATGGGCATAGAAGAGAAAGTTTGGATATAGCATTATAAGTGTACAGGCTCTGGAACCAGAATCTAGTCTTAAATCCCAGCTCTATCTTTATTAGGTATAGGACCTTGGGCAAGTTATTTAATGTTTATGTGCCTCGTAAGTCTCATCTGTAAAACAGGGATGATAACAGTACCTAACCCACAGTGTTGTTGAGATTAAACGGGTTAATATATATAAGCACACAAAACAGTGCCTAGCACATGGGAAGCACCACTCAACAAATGTCAGCTATGATTACAGTACAGGAGACCTCATCTATACAATCTCTGTGACAATGTCCTTTGTTGAGTCAGCCTTAAGGCAGTGACCAGCTTATTCTATGCTATCCCAGCCATCATGAGATCAATTAAGGTTTTAAAAACAAGACCAGTCTCTAGCTTTGCCACATTATATCAGGCCAGAAGGGGCCAGGGCTAGGAAGGGGAGTTTTTGGTAACACAGAGAGTTAGGAAGGGGAATAGATAATGTGGTTAAAGCAAGTCAGGGTATATTCATCAGGCCCTCCCAGGGCCCAGAGTGGAAGAGACAGAAGGAAAAGCTGCAAGACAGGGAGAAGTTTAGGATGGTGTAGGGGGTAAATAACTCTGGGGTCCTATGCCTGCTCTATGTAAATGTCCTAACAACGAGGTCATTTGAAAGTTGGCCCATAAATGATAAATCACAGCATTCATTTCAAATCAGTTCAACAAGCATGTATTGAGCCTCTTCTATGTGGAGGAACTGTGCTAGGCTCGGCAGACACAATGAAATAAGACTTAGACTCTACCCACCAAAAAACAATAAGATGATGGATTACTTTTGAGAACAAGAAGGGCATGCACATTATGTTTGGTTGAGCCACTCTCTTACGGGATATGTGACTGCTTCCCCTGTCTGGAATGCCTGTCCTGCCTTTTATCACCCAAGTAACTTTTTCTCCCTCCAGGAAGCCTTCCCAACACCTTCAATCCAGGTGAGGTTCCAGTCTCTGTGCATATCTCTATTGTTACACAGACCCCACTATATTGATCTTGGTTGGATTATAAGTTGGGTTATGTATCTTTGTATTCCAGCACAGCACACAGTGACTGGTATGCAGGAGGTGCTCAATAAATGTTTACTCAACTGATCTGCTGCACTGAATGACAGAGAGGAATAGGAGGACAATAAGCAAGAGGCATCCAGGACAGCCTGGGATGGGGGCTGGTGGGAAGGCTGTGCAAGACACCAAGGGTCAGAGATGCAGTGAGGAGAGGTGCTGACGGAAATGGCCTCTCCCTTCTGAGGGAATTTTTCCTGCATCTCTCTGCACACAGGCCTTCCTGATGAACTGTATAGTTCTTTCTCCTAACACTTCTGGCAGCAGAGGAAGTCAACCACCTTCAGCCAGCCTGCATTCCAGGCAGTGCAGACACCTACCTCATACCCCAACCCACACTGGGGGCAGAGTCCAGGGCTTCAATGCTTGTGGTTTTCCAGTGTTTCTATTTTAAATGACAAAAAGCATTTCTTCCATTTCATCTGACTTCATTTCAAGTTAATCCATCTTTCTGGTCCCTTTCAGCGTTTCATTTTACGCTTCCCCCTTCCTTTGATCTCCCTAATATGACCTACAGAATAATTTTTAAATTAAAATGCTTTAAGTCTTAAAAATAAAGTTTTCTAGTTATTCTTTAGTGGGCACAGGTCTTCTATTAAGGATGATGAAAAAGTTCTGGAAATGGATAGTGGTGATGGCTGTACAACACTGTGAATGTACTTTATGTCACTGACTTGTGCATTACTTGTACACTTAGAAGGCTGAAACGGTAAAGTTCAGGTTATATGTATTTTATCAAAATAAAAAATTTCCAAAATACTTTTAAAATAAAAGTTTTCATAATTATACAATGTATACTATTATATACTCTCATAAATATAACTGTTAGTGGCTGGCTAATATCTCCCACGTATGTATCTTATTTAAACTAGTTTTAGATTTTTCTCAACTTTTAAGTATAAATTTTTCCAAGATGAACATTTTTACACACACAACTTTGTTCACATTTCCAATTAGTTAGAAGAGAATCCCAAACATAGAAATGAATCTGAGAGTATAAATATTTTTAGAAATTTAATATATATTACCAAAATGCTTAGGGAACTAATTTTTTTGAGACTTTTACCACATACCTTGCAAAAGTGAATGATCACGTGCAGTGTTACAAAATCAGGGTTGGAAACTGCTGGGTCTGTCTTTCCCAGAGTGTGATCTGGTAACTCAGCAGAGGGAGTGTCACACCACACCCTCAAGGGTAATATCTGCAGGCCAACATGAGGCTAAAGGAGACTAAGAGCCTGTTGAATACAATATCTGATCTTTTGATTGCTCCATTTTGCTCTAGGGTGAAGTGACAAGGGTTTTTGTCAAGCTAAATGCCCTCCGTCTCTAGACTACATCTTCTTCCTGAGATCCGTAACTCTTCAGCCGGCTGTCTCTTTGCTGCCACCCCAGGGACGCATCACAGTGCTATTCTCTCCCAGACCTGCTCTCCCAGCAGTGCTCCAGGTTTCAGGAAATGCCATCACCAGTCAATACATGCTCCACACAGAAGCCTTGGGAGTCACTGCTACCCTAGTTGCCAAATGCTGCTGACCCCTGCTCTCCAAACAGATCTTAAATCTCCTCCACTTGTCTCCACACACACTGCTGTCCCCCAGTCCAAACAAAGTCAGCGTTCTAAGGGTCTCCAGCAGTAGCCTCCAGCAGTAGCCTCCTAAACAGTCTCCCTCCATCCATTCTGTTCCCAGTCAATCTACCACCTACTGCTGCCACAGTGGCTTTTTAAAATGCAAACCATGTCACTACTCTGTTTAAACTTCATCACTGGTTTCCCACCTGAGAATAATGCCTGAAGCTCCTACCACTACTTGTAAGGTCACCTGCCTTTGGGTGGTTGCTAACATTTTCCCACTCTAGGCTGCTGTTCCGGGTCTGGAATGTTCCCACCACCTACGTAACTCCTTTTTCTCCTTTAAACACCTTCTGGCTGGGCACAGTGGCTCACGCCTGTAATCCCAGCACTTTGGGAGGCTGAGATGGGCGAATCACGTGAAGTCAGGAGTTCAAGACCAGCCTGACTAACATAGTGAAACACCATCTTTACTAAAAATAAAAAAATGTGATGGGTGTGGTGGCGTGCACCTGTAATCCCAGCTACTCAGGGGGCTGAGGCAGGAAAATTGCTTGAGCCCAAGAGATGGAGGTTGCAGTGAGCTGAGATCGTGCCACTACACTCCAGCCTGGGTGACAAAGCGAGACTCTGTCTCAAAAAAACAAAAACGAAAACAAAACACTTCTTTGGGAAGCCTCCCTTTAATTATCTGCAAGAGGAGAGGACCTTCTGTTATCTGCTTCTAAAGAAGCCTCTGTGCGCATCACGGCTCCGCAGCACCTGCTACTCATAATGTTTGGATGAATTCTCTGTAACCATTGGTCTAATGCATGCATTCCATGCCGGCTGGAAGATGGATAAGGGCAAAGATGATGCTTGTTTTATTCACCCACATATCCTGGCACCATCGTATATAGAGAGAGTGGATGACTGACTATGGATGACAATTCACATCTCTTGACCTGCACTTTATATACACTGGATCTGTGTGAGTCTCCACTGTAAACAAAAATTGAAGTTCTAAATTATATGAACTTGCCTCTTTACATTGAACTGTGACTTTCTTAGTTTGTTTAGTTTCTTTTGTTATAGTTACACTGTTCCCCCTTCAATGATTCCCCTAACAGCTGATGAACAAGTCTGCATTTAATTATTCATTAATTAGTTTGCTTTGGCAGATTTACATTCAAGCCCTCCTGTTTCAAATATGTTCATGCTAATAAAATAATTTCTTAGAAATAAAAGAAAAAAGATTGTATTAACACTATTAATTTCCAATGGTCAAAATATGATTTTTGGCCAGGTGCGGTGGCTCATGCCTGTAATCCCAATACTCTGGGAGGCTGAGGAAAGTGGATCATTTGAGGTCAGGAGTTTAAGACCAGCCTGGTCAACACGGTAAAACCCTGCCTCTACTAAAAATACAAAAATTAGCCGGCCATGATGGCGGGCACCTGTAGTCCCAGCTACTCGGGAGGCTGAGGCAGGAGAATTGCTTGAACCTGGGAGGTGGAGGTTGCAGTGAGCCAAGATCATGCCACTGCACTCCAGCTTGGACGACAGAGCGAGATTATGTCTCAAAACAAAACAAAACAAGAAAAACAAATGCAACTCCTCTAAGTTAGTTTTTGACTTTTTCACAGAAATACATTCTACTTTCTGCAGAAATAGCAAAGAACTGTGATATTTGGCATTTAGCTCCAGAAAGAAAGCCAGTAGAGGGAGCATAAGAACATAAAACTAGTTTCCTAAATCCCTAGAGATTAGAAAAATGTTATGCTTTGGCCTCTGGGCATGACTACTAGGTCGATTCCCTCATTAACCCACATTTTTGTATGACCTTCTGTACTGTAAGAGAGAATGATGGGGTGAAGGGCTATGACTCTGGACGCATACTGAAGACCTGCTTCTGAGTTTGCATCTGGAGTGATGGGACCTCCAAAGCTGCCCTTTAATGGAACTGGATTAACTTTAGGGTGTTCATTTTGTCCTTACAAAAATCTCTTTCCCAGAACTGAGACTTGCTGTGTTTGGGACCTCCTAGGGCCCAGAATGAGCCTACCACTTAGGAAGAGCTCAACAATATGTCTAAATCACCATGGACTCTCTTACAGGTCCTCACTCTAGCTTTACAGGAATGAGCTGTATTGCAGCCACATTCGTGATGGGCAGATACCACTGTTTAGGAACAATCATAAGGTAACATCTGACCTGCTACATTTGCCTTCCTGTTAGTTAGCGACCTTCCTGAGCCATTTCCTGTTTTTCTCAAATATATTTCTTGATAAAAATAAAGTGAAAATGCTTTAAACTCTTTAGGAAAGATAAGACACAATACCAAGGTCATATTTCGTATCAGAACAAGCCTGCAAAACATGGGACCCTTGAACCACATGTGGCTGACAAGAGTGCTTAGAAGCCGCTACTGTCCTTTTCTGACCTGGAGGCAACAATACAAAACTCAGAGGGCTCCTATCAGCCACCATACTGTGAGTGGGTGCGTGCCTGATTACTGAAGAGTCAAGAGGTCAGGCTGAAAGCCACCTCTGCCTAAAGCGAACCTGGGAACCATCAGGTCCATCACTAGGCCTGCGGAATGCACCTCTGAATTCTACCTTGAATCCACCCACTCCTTGTTTTCCCACTGTCACAGTCCCCTCTCAAGGGACACTTCCCTACTAGCTTTCCAATTCCACTCTCTACTGCCAGACAACCTTTTAAAATCCAATCAGGTCACCTTCTTTGCTTCAAACTCTTTAATGGTCTCTCAGTGACATCAGGATAATGCCCAGCACGGTCTCAGTGATGGGAAGTGACTCTTGCTTTCTGGCTGCCCCTCCACCCTGACCTCCCCTCTCCCTCCCTCATACCCAGTGCTTCCGCCATAAAAGAGTGACTAGCAGTTCTCAAGAGAGCCATGCTCTTGCACATCTCCTTGCCTTGAACACGCTGGTTTTCTCTGCCTGAGATGCTCTTCTCAGTTGTTTTCCATGAACTCAATACTTACTCATCCCCAAAGATCTCAGGTCAGGCAGACTCCCGAGGAGGCCGTTCCTAACCGCCTCCACCTCCTTCGAGTGGGCTGCCCTTCTGTGCTCCCGGAAGCGCAAGGTGCTCGCTCCCACCAGCCCCTGCCAGCATGCACTAGAACTGTGCTTTAGTTTTTGTCTCTCACTGGGTTGTGAAGAATTTGAGGATAATGACAATTTTACTCTGTGACTGGGAGGAATGGCTGAGATGACAAGGGACGGCACAGAGCATAAAGAGAAGAGGATCCAGGGAAGATCCTGGGGACACAACCGACCACAGGGGAGCCCGAGAAAGCCAGCAGCATCATAGAAGAAAAGCCAAAGGAAGGCAGTTACAGCCAGAAGGAATGGCCACAATGTAAAATGCTGCTGAAAAGTTAAGTACGACAAGGTTTACAACGTGTCCCAGCAGGCCACTGGTCACCTCAGGGACAGCAGTTTCAGTGGCATAGTAACGACAAACCAGATTGCAGGGAGCTGGAAGGCAAATTGGAAGTGAAAAATGCGAAGCAGCTGGGAAAATTATATTCTTCTAAGAAACACGGCTGTTTGCTACAACTTGGATGAACCTTGAGGACATTATGCTGAGTGAAATAAACCAGTCACAAAAGGACAAATACTGCATGATTCCACTCTTATGAGTCACCTAGACTAGTGAAATTCATAGAAACAGAAAGCAGAGTAACAGTTTCCAGGGACTGGGAGGGTAGGGGGAGAGGATGGGGAGTTCATGTCCAAGGGAACAGAGTTTCAGTTTCACAAGATGGAAAAGGTTCTGGGATGGATGGTGTTGATGATTGCACAACAGTGTGAATGCAGTTAATGTCACTGAATAGTACATTTAAAAATGGTTAAAATGGTAAATTTTATGTTTTATACATTTTACCACGATTTTTAAAGCATTGCTATTAAGAGAATAAGAAGGAACTTGCTATAAGACACGGGATTGAGAGGGTGTTGGTTTGTTTTTCTACCAGAGGCAAAAAACATAAGCATGTTAATAAATTGAAAAGAGTTAGTCAAAAGAGAGACCAAGGCAATCCATTTTGGTAGGGACACCCTGCGAATAGCCTGGGGCCAGAGGAAGGCAGCTCTCCTGCACTGAGGAGAGGAGAAGTGGCGAGAGAAAAAGTTTGTTTGTTGGGGTCGGGGGGCTATACAGTGGGCAAGAAATACTTTTTTTTTTTTCTTTTTAGGCTTCTATCTGACAGCTTTTGAAGGAAGAGGCAAGGAATGAGATGGGGATGGGGGCTTGGGAAGGATGGTGAAGGTCTCTGTTTAGGGGCCTGGAAGAAGGAGCGAACTGAGGACAGGGAGAGTGATTATTAGGCAACTTCATAAGTCTACACAGGAAATCCTGAGTGTGCAATGGTAATGATGGTCTAAACCTCAAGGCAGTGTGACTACTATAGACCCAGCAGCTGGCTGCACAACAAGAAAAGGTGGAGAGTTAGTCTGAATCAGACAGGCTTGCCAAGAAGGCAGAATATTTACATTCACAGAACTGAGAATGCTGGGAAGGCATGGGTGAAGCGATGCACCACTGGGAGGAAAGGTGATGCAGGGGCTGAGACGCTGGAAAAATGGAGGGACCACAGGCTGGAATGCGCCACAAGGGGAAACAGTAAGTGGAATGAAGAAAGGGTGTAGGGAATTGGAGAATGAGGAGGCTGAAGTCTGCGTAAAGCACAGAAGTTTAAGACTTCTGAGGTGGGACAGTTCTGGGTCCTCCACAGAACCCCAGGCCCAGTCTTGGCCAAAGTGTAGGTGAGGGTGTAAGTGGCTAAAAAAGAAATTCAGTCAGGGAAGACCAGGGTCCTATCCATAGGGGATATTTCCATGTGTTCTTCCTCCCAAAGGCATAAATAATTCAGATGATCTTTTATGAATCTTCTTCCTTGTATTCAATTTTCTCCTTACTATATGTTTCTTATTCTAGCATTCCATTTCCCTTTAGGAAGCCCCTTATGATCTAGGTATTATCCAATTTTATATCCTCTTTCCCCTACTTTTTTTCTTATCGACATCTAAACTCAGTATTATCTCATTTTACACAAAATCATGGGTTGGTAGCTGGTAGAAAACGGAAAGGCCCTTTAAGAACCATGAAAACTGGCAATGACTCATTTTCTAGGGTCGATATGTTCTAGAGTCAATAGTACATGTTAAAACTACGAGTAAAAAATTAATCATCATCATTGATCAAGTCTTTCAAAGGCTAAACATGAATATTTTATACTACCTTGCTTAAATGACCCTGAGCACAGCAATAACGTAAAGGGGACCTTAGGTTTTAACCTGAAAAGGATATGAAGGAAGTAAAGTTGGAGAGGAACTTGAGCCTTTTCACAAAGTCTAGCTACTCATGAAGAATATATCTGTCTTTCCATTTGACTTGGAAGTGGGAATCTTTCTTGTACACCATCTTCTAACTCCAGGAAAGGCAAGGTCAGACCAAGGTAGCTGTCTTTTTGGCCTTCTGGGGTTTCAGCCGTCTGAAGCCACATGCTCTCAAACAATGCCTCATTAATGTATGCCAACACTGGCTTTCTCTGGTGCAATATGACAGAGAACCAAATTATCAACATTTTCAAAATAGATTGGTTTCTCTTTTGTTTGGATTATACAGAAAAATGTTTGACGTTATATTTTACTGAACCATTTTGAAATCAGTTAAGCGTATCATGTGTATCTTTGCACAAGCATGGACTGTACTTTGCCACTTTCAAAACATATCTGAACATCAGGAGATGCAGCAGGCGATATCTCACTGTGCTATCAGCATATGATGATTTTGCTGTTAATCGTACCTGTGTGTCCTCTGAATGTTGTGACCAGGGTGCAGTTTTCTTGCTCCAGTTTGAGGATTGTTACTTGGCCTGAGTGGTCACCAATAAACACATGCCGGGTTTCAACATCAAATCTATCATGTAAGCATTAAGGATTGTTTCTCAAAATTAAATGGGGGAATTTACAATGAAGAAACAGGGCATAAATGTAACAAGAAATACGCAAATCCCATCTGAGGAAAACTTGAAGACAGTGCTGAACGACACAAAAGTGAACTTAACCAAATGAAGGACATACTGCATTATTGGACAGTAAGACTTAAAAATGTCACTTCTTGCTCCTAAATTAATAACATAAATCTATATATTTTAAAAATATCACCACATGTTGTTTTCTACAGCTAGAAGTGTTCATATGGAAAAATAAATAAGCAAAAAGAGCCAAGAATACTCTGAAAATAAGAACAATATGGTATGTGATAGGGAGGTTAGCCCTACCAGATATTAAAAAATGTTATAAAGTTTCTTTAATTAAAAGTGTGGTATTGGTGCATAAACAGACTGACAGAATACAAAGTTGCAAAATAAACCCAAAAGCACATTGAAATTTAGTAAATGTCTGATGAAGGTAGCTTTACAAATGAATAAGGAAAAGATGAATTTAAAAAAATGATGTTGGCACAAACTGGATAGCCATTTGGAAAAAGAAAATAGAATCTGTATTTCACAATGTATACCAGGACAGATTCCAAATGAATTAGGGATCTAAATGTAGAAAATGAAAACAGAAGCTTTAGATAGGAAAGTTTCTTTGTAACCTTGGAGTGGGAAAAGCTATGACTCAAAAACACAACAAATATTATGAGCAAAGCCAAAAGATAAACTGGAAAAAAATATTTGCAATTTATGTCACAAAGGGCCCAAATCTCTAATACAAAAAGAGCAATCAAGAAGAAAAAGATCCCAAACCTAATAGAAAAATGGGCAAAATTTGAATGGAGCTATTAATAGATAGTTCGAGAATAAATCAAAATGGTGCTGTGCAAAAAGAGTTAACACAGCAGCTCTGACTGTGATCCTCTGAAAGCCAGCTTATGAAGTTGGCATAGTGTCTGGGAATCTGGATTTTGGGAAGGTTCCCACCATTAACTGATAAGAGTGGTTCACTGTGCCTTAACTGTTCAAACATTGTGGCTTACACTGAATACCTGCTTTCCTTCTGGGAATCTAGAATTTTGGAATGTCCCAGGCAGACCTGCCTACATGACCAGTAAAAGCCCTAGGCATGGAGTCTCTAACAAGCTTCTCTGGTTGACAAAGCCTAGCAACCCTATTTCTAAAGATCTACCCAGAGATACACAGGCAAAAATACAAAATGACACATGCCCAAGGCTAGTCACTCCATGTTATTTTAATAGCTAAAGTTTGAAAATAACCCAAACGTCTATCAACAGGAGACTTACTGAATTAACTATGCTACATCCACACAATAGAATATTATGCAGCTGGGGGAAAAATGGAGATCTGTATACACAAACACCAGGATATATTATCAAGTGTGTGTGTGGGGGGGGGGGCAGCCAAGGCATATCAGAGTTTATAAGCTATACTACCTTTGTGTGAGAAACGGAGAGAAATACAAAAGTGTATATATGTATGTGTGTGCATTTGCATGTGTGCACTCATATTTAGAAAGGGAAGCACTAGAAGGATTAAGATCTAACAAAAGTGGCAAGGTGAGGGGACAGTGATGGGAATGAGACTTCTCCCCTGTCATAGCTCCTATTTTAGAATTTTGTAATATTTTTACGTATTAAAAGGTACATAAAATTTGTGACCAGGCACAGTGGCTCATGGGAGCCACTTTGGGAGGCCAAGAAGGGAGGATCACTTGAACCCAGGAATTTGAGACCAGCCTGGGCAACAAAGTGAGAACTCACCTCTACAAAAATTAAAATAATTAGCTGGGCATGGTGGCACATGCCTGTGATTCCAGCTACATGGGAGGCTGAGACAGGAGGATTGCCTGAGTCCAGGAAGTCGAAGCTGCAGTCAGCCATGTTCAAGCCACTACACTCCAGCTTGGGTGACACAGTGAGACTCTGTCTTAAAAAAAAAAAAAGAAAAAAAGAATATATATATGTAATATATATATACATATATATCTCAAATATATTTTTTTAAAATCCCCCAAATTGAAAACAAAGTAAAATGAATGAACCTAACTATCAAATTGGTGACATAATCACATAATTAGAACGATTTCAAGTGCCTTTAAAACACAACATTTTCAATGTTTCAGTGTCTCATTTTGTTGTCCAGGCTGGTCTCAAACTCCTAGGCTCAAGTGATCCTTCCACCTTGGCCTCCCAAAGTGCTGGGATTACAGGTGTGAGCCACCGTGCCTGAGCAAAAATTTTATGTATTTTTTAATATGTAAAAATATTACAGGATTCCAAAATGGGAACTATGACAAGGGGGAAGTCTCACCTCCATCACTGGTAGAATATATTCTAAGGACAAAGAGAGTTGCAAAGAAATCTAAAATCTCATTCAGTAGTCTTATTGTTATTTAGTATTGCTCATTATTTTGGAACCATTTAAATAAAACGTAGGATAAAGCAAACGAGGAACTACGCCAGTGTTTTAACAACCAAGATTTTCAGCCTCAGATAAAAGAATCAAGTACAAAAACCAAAAAGTAAAAATCCCGTAATGTTAAATTTGAATAAGAAATATTATATTAACTGATGATTTATTCTCTTTTAAAAAATACACACACATTTATATATACTTCTCAGCTATCTCTGAATATTGTTCCTCACTAAAAAAATGGCTGATTCCAGGATTGGGATAGGAAAAGTACAAGATGAACTTGAGACATGTTGAGTCAGAAGGCAAGGAAGCTACCCAAGGCTAAGTGGGCTTATTTCAGACACGGTGGTAAGGGATGAACAGGTAGAGTACAGAGGCTACTTAGAGCAGTAAAACTATTCCATATGATGCTACAATTACCATTGTAATTGTAGCTTGTCTTTATATATTTGTCCAAATCCACAGAACGCACAACACCAAGAGTGAACCCTAAACTATGGACTTCGGGTGACAATGACGTGCCAGTGTAGGTTCACTGACTGTAACAAGCGTACTACTCTGGTGGGGGATGCTGGTAATGGGGAGGCCGTGCATGTTGAGCTCATGAGGCACATAGGCAATCTCTATACTTTCTGCTCAATTTTGCTGTGAACCTAAAATTGCTCTAAAAAATAGTCTTTAAAACATAAAAATTGGGCTGGGTGCGATGGCTCATGCCTGTAATCCCAGCACTTTGGGAGGCCGAGGCGGGCGGATCATGAGGTCACGAGTTCAAGATCAGCGTGGCCAACATAGTGAAACCCCGTCTCTACTAAAAATACAAAAAATTAGCTGGGTGTGGTGGTCGGCGCCTGTAATTTCAGCTACTCGGGAGGTTGATGCAGGAGAATCGCTTGAATCCAGGAGGCAGAGGTTGCAGTGAGCTGAGATCGTGCCATTGCACTCCAGCCTGGATGACAATAGTGAAACTCCATCTCAAAAAAAAAAAAAAAAAAATTTTAAAAAGACATTGGAGCCCATTTAATGGACCTGTTACTGGCCAAAGATAGAATAACTGGAACATAAAATAAAAAGATGGCAGTTTATTGAAATATACTGAACATATTATTATTTAAAAACAACCAATCAACCTAAGATTTCGTAATAGTGCTCAAAAAGAAAAAAAAAAAGATTCCTATTAAAAGTAAACAGGGCACCAAATTTGTACTCTGAAAATTAGGACTAAAAAGAAAGATATAAGAATTTATCTTGCTTTTCCTATAATAATTGTATTTCAGGGTAACCAAATAGCCCTAGTTAGTGAGGGGGGGAAGTTATGCTTTAGAAGTATTCCAACAAATACATGGGAAAAATACGATAGGATTAGAAAATCACCATTTTGCAACCTTAACGAAAAAGTGTTCCGGCAAAGCTCAACAATAGATGAAACCATTAAAAGGCTGGTATGGAGGACGGCGCTGCAGGGATCCGGCTGTCACCACCTGAACTGCCGATCAATCTCAGCATAACTGAAAGGGCGACAATGCAATGCCATGTGCCTTATAATGGGAACCTCTATGAAGCACGCTTGGTGAGAACCAAATGCTCTCACTAAAAGGCTGAATCTGAATGAAATCAAGATTATAGGGCAGTTTTTCAGTTTACTGAAAATATGTGAGGAAGGTACGTACAGGAGCAAGTTAAATGACATCAATTTAGAATGTGGGGCTGTGTGCAGGAGAACTGATTCAGTACCTTCAACGAGGCAGTGGCATTAAAAAAAGTGAAGGGGGCACTGCTCTGGATGAAGAAAGATTTAGAAGATGTGACAACCACATGCAATGTGTGGATCTTGTCCAGATCCAATTTCCAACAAACCTACTGCACAAAAATCATTTTCAAAATAATCAGTGAAATCTGAAATTCAACAATATCAAGGAGATCAAAGATTGTTAATTTTTAGATGTAACAATAGCATTGTGATTACCGAAAAAGTAACCCATATATTTTCAGTGAAGTATATAAGGATAAAATGATATAAGGTCTAGAATTTGCTTTAAAATACTCCAGCAAAAACTGAGAGAAAGCAAAAAGGGATAGAAGAACCAACAGTGGATGTGAATGACTGGCATTAAGTATGATAGGAAGAAACTGACATAATCTTAACAGCTTTTCAGAACTCTTCACCTGAACAGAAATAAATCTAAGAGATTACATTAGGTGGGAAACATTCCACTACACATGGTGACATTTTGGAAATATCTCTGACATGAACAAAATCCTAAAATAGAGTATTTGAATTATTTTTGTGAAAACATGAAAAATATGATAAAAACATGGTCAAATAACAAGACACTGACAAATGACGTTGGATAAAGTATTCACAAATTTAAAGACTAACAAGTGAAGTGGGGAAGGAACACATTTCTATTTACTATCATCTACCTTCCATGGGGCGTTTGGGAAGTAACCCTATTCTGCTGTACCCAGTTGTGCAGAGGGCTGGCTGAAAAATTATAATCCCCAAATTCTAATCCTGGTTCTGCTAGCCAACAGTCACGTGACCTTGAGCAAGTCACCTACTCTCTGAGCCTTGGTTTCTACACTGTGAAAACTGAGAATTAGGTCTTTTGTTTTTACTTCACATTATTGTTTTGACAGTGAACAAAGTAATATGTAAAAGCTTGAAAATCTAAGATATTTTCAGGGCCTGCAAATCTAAGATATTTCTTTCTTTATCCTTTTCCTTTCCTCTCCTTCTCTATTATTATTGTCATTCTTGTTGTTCCTATTACAGGTAATTTATATTTGAAGTTTCAGATCTTCAGTCAAAACAATCGAAAAATTTGAGGTTACTCATAAATTGACAATTCAATTTATGAACCAGTCTCTTTGTCTTCCTTTATTTTTCTACTTGAATTTTGGTCATTTTCATTGCATATTTACTTCTCCACTAAGATGCCTGAAAGAAGAGGAATAAAGGCTGAATTCAATCTGATTTAGTCTGTCACTTGTTGCCTTGGCTGAATGACTGTTTGAGGTGGTGATAGAAGAGAATGAGTTCATCTGTGGAGGTCTCTTATCAACCATTAGCTGTCTACTATGAAGATAAATAGGATTAATGATATTATTCATAATATTTTATGTTGATTCATCAGATCTTCCTCCTCCCTTCATCACTAAAACAAACAATGACAAAACCAAAACCCCTGTAAGTGTGGAGGGTGACAAAAAGAAGGAAGAGAGGGGAGGTGGTGGGAGGTTCTCAGAAGGAAATGTTTTTAAAAGCTAAATTTAAATGTGAACCCCTAATACTGTATGGCTTGCCTATTAATCTATCAGCCAGCTCCCAGAAAAAACTTCTAGCCTTAGAAAAGTCACATGGTTCTTGGCTGAGACCCTCTGGCAAAAGCACAGAGCTGTCATGCCATCAGTGTTTAGCAATGGAAAAATACTCAAGAGCAAAGGTTGAAACCATGGCTCCAAAATCATAGTTGGCAAGGCAGAGCTGGCAGAGGTCAGGGAATCTTCTGGGAGGGCCTGTCTGTAGTACTGCACCTCTCCACCACCTGAACAGTGAGGCTGGCTGGATGGAACTGAAACCAGAGACTCTCACACACACAGGCTTCTCATACCCAACCACACGACTTTCTGCTTGGTAAACCACATGATGTGGGAAAAGGGAATAGTCACCAAATGAGGATGACTCCTGGAGATGCCCGAAGGGAGAAGCTGTGGTGGTTATAATCCTACATCAAAGACTACATCAGTCAGGGAAAGTTGGACACTATCTATTTGTTTTTTATTTTCAAATAGTTTAAAAAGTTAGCTTCCTGAGGGCAAGATCTGTATTTTTTTTCCATACTTGCTGGGCTTGGCTAAGTGATACAGAAACCAGAATAAGATCAAATTATATTGAGGCCATTAGTTCCTTTTTGAAGGAGCAATGCAGTACAATGGGAAAAAAATAGGAGTCCAAGGCAGAAGGTCTGGATTCTTGTGAGGATTTTCCTACTTACTAGCTGGGTGGCCTCAGATAAGACACAGGACTCTTTCTGGGCTTCAGCCAGCTCATCTGTAAAATGAAGGTAGTATAGACTGAATTCTAAAAAAGTATTTAATTGACAAAGATTGTATATATTCAAAATGTTGAATGTGATGATGTGATATACATATACACTGTGTAATAATCATGGTCAAATTGATTAACACATCCATCACCACCCAGTTACAGTGTGTGTGTGTGTGTGTGTGTGTGTGTGTGTGTGTGTAAGAAACAGAGAGAAAGAGATAAGGAAGACAGAATGATTATGTCTCCCCCAAATTCATATGTTAAAACCTAATTCCCAATGTGATGGTGTTTGGAGATGAATCCTCATGAACGGGATTAGTGCCCTTATAAAAAAAGGCCACAGAAAGGTCCTCTGCCCTTTCACCATGTGAGGACACAGCAAGATGTTGTCTATGAAGCAGGAAGCAAGCGCCCTCACCAGACACTGAACCTGCTGGTGCCTTGATCTGAGAATTCCCAGCCTCCAGAATTGTGAGCAATAAATTGCTGGTGTTTAAAGGATACCCAGTTTACAGTAATTTATGATAGCAGCCCAAATGGACGAAGACAGAGGGTTGGACTAGGTGATCTCTAAGTGTCCTTCCAGCTCTAACACTAAGACGTCATTTATGTATTGGCAAGAGAGTTCATGTATTTCAACTTACGTATTATGCTCATCTGAATTGGCTTTTAGAAAGTAAAGTTTGGCGTTTTCTTTTATTAACCGGTAGTACTACCCTCTCAAAGATGAGCTGATCCTGCCTGCCATTCCTTATCATCCTTGCCTTTGGTCTTCTCAGCAACTTGCTACTTTTACAACTTTCCACAATGGTCATTCTTAGTTTCTTCACCTTGCTCTTCTAGTGAGAAAAATAAGAGTGATATTAGCCTATATATACACAAAAATATACCTTTGAATGCCACACAGTTTCACAGAAACAGCAATGTACTTTGTCAGATGTTGAGAATCACTGAATAGGCATTTTATAAATATGGAGATGAAATTAGAAAGCAGGACTTACTGTTTCTTCCTGCTTTCCCTGACTAGTGGCCTGTTTCTACCTACTTCTTAATTTGTCAGAAGATAAAGAGACCATATGCTTTTAAAACTAAGAACCCAGGGTCCTTTACTCCCTACAGTGGTAGCCGCATCCACACGTGCTACACACTAGTCATTACTGTGCTTGCTGGAGCCTAGTTGGGCAGATGTGAGCATTACCCAGCATCAGCAAGGATTCACCATGAGCATGAGGACCCTGGCAATTTGGGAAACAAAAATATCACTCTACATATCCTGAAAATGTCTCATTCCTGGAACAAAGCTTTTAACATCACCATGTAGATACCAGCTCACCCACTCTGGTCCTAGCTTGGTAACCTGGCAATAACTATTTAAAACTGAACAGGAATCCTGTGGTTCTTTTCCCAGGCACCAATAGGAATGTTCACAACCTTGGTATCTATGTGTAAATTACTTCTGTACGAAGAGCAAAGATTACATTTTGGTGATGATTTCATCTTCATGTACCATAATTATTTCTGACAGCTGAGGTTCATGAATCTGCACTGTGTTCTGTCTAGATGTCAGACCTTGTGTTACAGTAGACTCACAAATGGCTCAGCAGTCTATTATTTCAGGTCAAGTGATCGCGCTTCACTCTACTTACATGGGAACTCTTGATGATTTGTGCCTTAGGAAATTCTATGAGCATTGTAATCTATACTGGGCAACTCAGTCATTAACAAAACTTTCAAGTTGCACACATCCCAAAATTTCATGAATCAGAGTTAAGTTCCTACTAAGAGATTTTTGTCCAGCAAAGGATACTGCAGACCTGAGGCCACGGCACTGGTACGATAACCTCCCAGGCGCTGCCCACTCTCAGAGCAGTGCCAGGCAAATTGCTTGTCCTGTCCTGTGCTCAGCACCCACTCCAGCTCCAGGACAAACAGGATCATCGTCACTCTGCTCTGATGCGCTGAAAACCAAGAGAAAAGAAAACAACCTATAAAGCATCCTAAGGAGGCTGGAAGAACACGGCCCACAGAGATTCACCATTCTCTTCTTCTCTCCACCCCAGAATAAGCTGAACGGCAGAACCATTTTAAGGACAAGGTAGAACAGTGGTTCTCGTCGGGGGTGGGGGTATTCCCCTGTAGACTGGTGTGTCTGAGTGTTTTTGGTGATTAAAATAAAACTATCCATCTCTTCCCAATGTTCCCCCTCTGCCCCATTTGTGCCAACACAAGGATTATTGCCACACATAGCTCCTGTTACCAAAGGGCCTGGGCCACTTCCTCAGACAAGCTAGGGCTGCTGGACTGGAGAGAGCCACATCCAGTGTGACCACAAAACACAATAGGAGCGATGTTCATATATATCACTACCATCAGTTTATGTGCACTTATAAAAAAACTGGAGCATACCGTTATTCTTTTAATGAAGTCTGTCTTATAAAGTCATACAAAAGTTCTAGATGAACACTTTCTTTCAGAAATTAAATGCATGGAAGGAGGACAGAATTATTCCTAAGAACCATATAGAAGAAAGTGAAGTATCCCTTATGCCAAAGTGTGTGTGTTTGTACAAATGATAATAAGAGCAAATTTTCTAGAGTTGTTAATAAACAAGAGTAACATGATCACAGTTACCACATCACACAATTCCAGAATTAGAAGAGGCTATTCATATCAGTTAACCCATCTCCCTATTTTACACATGGGAAAAGTGAGGCACAATGAGGTGGAGTAGCTTGACTGAGGTCTTAGAGCTTCTCAGTTACCGAATGAAAT
The DNA here is from genome assembly GCF_000951045.1 of Mandrillus leucophaeus. Classification (NCBI taxonomy): domain Eukaryota; kingdom Metazoa; phylum Chordata; class Mammalia; order Primates; family Cercopithecidae; genus Mandrillus; species Mandrillus leucophaeus. The sequence goes on from NW_012103565.1 coordinate 819,454, forward strand.
CAGGTGGAAGGATTTTTGCCTTATTATATATTCCAGGCAGTAAGGTGGAGGGCATCTGCAGTCACTGAACAGAGCTGACTGGAATGAACAAAGACTGACATCCTGCAACCTGGACCTCCCCGGGCCCTGCTCCCAAGGGCTGGCAGTCTGACGGGGCATGAACACACTCATCATGACTGTGGTGAGGTCACAGAGAAGACACTGGTTTCACATTTTGATCATGAACACAGAGTTAGACAGTATGGATGGACAAATGCGACTCTGCTGACAATAATATCATCTGCCAATTTTTGAATGTCTAACAAGTGCCAGGCACTTAAATACATTCTCTAGCTTAATCATTGTAATGACCCTGCAAAGTGGATGATTTCATCATTTTACAACAAATACAACCTTAGCAAGATGGCCCCTTGGGATTGCTACCATACAATACAGTCAGAACCAGAGTGAACAGCCACAGGGCAGTCATTCAACAAATGCCTGATGTTTTAAGAGCTGGTATTTGAAGCTTGGAGAATCTAAGGGAGTAGGGAAGCAGTGACACTGTGATGTCTACAACACACATCTGCTTTCAGGGTACCAGCCACCATCAAGATCAAAACACAGGCTTTAACTAAAAGATGTGTCTTCTTGGAGAAACTCGTGAAGATCTTTTTATGTCTCTATCATCAAATGTTCAATTCAAGTTCTATCAGTGAGGGAATAAAAAGTGAACTCTCTAATGAGTTCAAGTATACTCAAGTCTATTTCAAGCAGAAAGTGGCCCCTAGCACCTCACCCCTCTTTTCACTGAGGGGGCCTTTAGCCTTCTATCTATCATATTCGAGTCCAAGGGGATGACAGTAGCCCTAGATGATAAGGGACTTTAGCCCTCTGAGCGGCCTTCCTGTGCCAGAGAAGGCAGAGGCTAGAAATGTTAAGTGGCTTGCTCAAAGCTACAAAACCAACGAATGACAAAGATAGAATAAAAATCCTGTTCTCCCTGATGTCAAAGTTGGTCCACTCTCTCAGTGTCAGGCTACCTATGATTACCAGAAAACAAAAACGAACAAAAAAACCCCAAAACTCAGATCACATACTTTTGTTTAAGGTGAAAAAGATTCTTTTATTGAAAAAAAATTCAAAGATAGATAACTTATCACTAAGCTTCAGAAACTCCTAAGAAAAACGTGGGTTTGAATAGGAGTGGTGAGAGGGACCTCTTCCTTGCCTTGATCCTGATCTTAGAGGGAAAGCATCTCTTTTATCACCATTAAGGACGATGTTAGCTGCAGGGTTTCTGTAGATATTTCTTTATTGAAGAAGCTCCCCTCTAGTCCAAGTTTGCTGAGAATATTTTATAATGAACTGGATTTTACCAAATGCTTTGCCACATTAAATTAACAATATGATTTTTCTTCTTTAACCTGTTGACGTAATGGATTACACTGATTTTTGAATGCTGAACCTGCTTTGCCTATCTGGAATAAATCCCACTAGGTCATGCTGTGTAATTCTTTTTATATATGGTTGGGGTCAATTTGCTAGTTTTTTTTTTTTTTTTTTTTTTTAAGGAGACATACTGGTCTGCAGTTTTCTTTCTTGTAATGTCTTTGGTTTTGGGATCATTTATTGATTTTTAAAATTCTGTATTGAGGTAAAATTCACATAACACAAAATTCACCACTTTAAACATTTTAGAGTATGTAATTCACTGGTTATTAGTTACTCACAATGTCGTGCATCATCACTATTATCTATTTCCAGAACATTTCCATCATCCCAAAATGAAACTCTATATCCCCAACTCCCACTTCCCTCATCCTTGGAAAACACTAATCTATTATCTTTCTCTATGAATTACCTCTTATTCCTGACACTTCATATAAGTGTAATCATACAACACGTGGCCTTTTGTGTGTGGCTTTTTTCTCTTAGCATAAGTTTCCAAGGTTCAACCATTTTGTAGCCTGTACTTCATTCCTAAATGGCTAAATAAGTCAATGCATATATATATACCACATTTTGTTTATCCATTCATCACTGATGGACATTGAGGTTACTTCCATTTTTTTGGCCATTATGAATAACGTTGTTATGAAGAGATATGTATGAGTTTTTGTGTGAATACTGTCATGCTCCACCTAACGATGCTTCAGTCAACTGTGGCACCATAAGAGTATAATGCAGCTGAAAGGGCGTGGCTGTTCTAGCACAATGCGTTACTCACCTATCTGTGGTGATCCTGGTGAAAACAAACCTATTGTGCTGCCAGTCATATAAAAGTATAGCACCTGCAATAATGTTACTTGATAATGATACTAAATGACCATGTTACTGGTTTATGTATTTACCATACTATACTTTTAAAATCAGCATTTTAGAGTGTACTCCTTCTTTTTATATATATTTTTAAAATGTTAACTGTAAAACAGCCTCATGCAGGTCCCACAGGAGGTATCCAGAAGAAGGCATTGTTGTGATAGGAGGTGACAGCTCCATGGGTGTTATGCCCCCTGAAGACCTTCCAGTGGGACGAGCTGTGGAGGTGGAAGACAGTGATATTGATGATTCTCACCCTAAGTAGGCCTAGGCTAATGAGTGTGTTTGTGTCTTAGCTTTTAACAAAAATGTTTAAAAAATAAAACAAATATTAAAAATTTAAAAAACAAAAAACCTAGAGAATAAAGGTATGAAGAAAAAATATTTTGTACAGTTGTGTTTGTGTTTTAAGCTCTGTTATTACAAAAAAGCTGAAAAGTTGAAAAGATTAAAAAGTTTATAAAGTAAAAATAGAGTTCACTAGGTTTATTATTGAAAAAACATTTTTAAGCAAATGTAGTGTAGCCTAAGTGTACAATGTTTATGAAGTCTACAGCAGTGTACAGTAATGTCCAAGGCCTTCACATTCACTCACTACTCACTCACTGACTCACAGAGAGCAATTTCCAGTTCTCCAAGCTCCATTCATGGTAAGTGCCCTATCCAGGCAAACCATACCATTTTTTAAATCTTTTGCATCAAATTTTTACTGCACCTTTTCTATTTTTAGATATGTTTATTGTAACAAATACCATTGTGCTACAACTGCCTACAGTATTCATAACAGTAACATGCTGTACAGGTGTGCAAGCCTAGGGAGCAACAGGTTATACCCTCTAGCCCAGGCATGTAGCAGGCAATCCCATCTAGGGGTGTAAGTACACTCTCTCATGTTCACACAGCATTGAAATCGCCTAGCAATGCATTTCTCAGAATGTGTCACCGTCATTAAGCAACACATGACTATGCTTTCAGTTCTCTTGGGTACCTAACTAGAAGTAAAAATGTTGTGTCACAAGGTAACTTTATATTTAACTCTTTGAGGAACTGCCAAACTGTTTTTCAAAGTGGCTACACCATTTTACATTCCCACCCACAGTGTTCCAGGCCTGGGTGCGGTGGCTCACGCCTGTAATCCCAGCACTTTGGGAGGCTGAGGCAGGTGGATCACCTGAGGTCAGAAGTTCAAGACTAGCCTGGCCAACACGGTGAAACCCTGTCTCTACTAAAAAATACAAAAATTAGCCAGGCATCAGTGGCGAGCACTTGTAATTCCGGCTACTTAAAAGACTGAGGCAGGAGAATCACTTGAACCCGGGAGGCAGAGGTTGTAGCAAGCCGATATCACGCCACTGCACTCCAGCCGGGGCGACAAGAACGAAACTCTGTATCAAAAAACAAAACAAAACAAAACAAAAAAACAAAAACAAAAAGAGGGTTCTAATTTCTCCACATTCTTGTCAACACTGCTTTCTTTTTTTTTTTTTGAAAGGAATTAATATTTATTGGACCATTAAACTATGTTTCAGATACTTCACTAAGTAATCCACATATGTAATCTTTTAATATTTTTATTGTATTAAAATATACACAACAAAAAATTTACAACTGAAACCATTTTAAGCATACCATTCTGTGGCATTAAGTACATTCACACTGTTGTGTAACCATCACCACCTTTCACTCTCTAGAACTTTCTCATCTTCCCAAACTGAAACTCTTTACCCACTAACTCGCCATTTCCCCCTCTCCTGGCCCTTGGCAATCACCATTCTCCTTTCTGTCTCTATGAATTTGATTACAATAAGTACCTCATTTATAAGGGAAATCTTTCAGTATTTCTTCTTTTTTTTTTTTTTTTGACATGGAATCTTGCTCTGTCACCCAGGCTGCAGTGCAATGGCACAATCTCAGCTCACTGCAACCTCCACCTCCCGGGTTCAAGCGATTCTCTTGCCTCAGCCTCCCAAGTAGCTGGGATGATATGCGCACACCACCACGCCCAGCTAATTTTTGTATTTTTAGTAGAGAGGAGGTTTCACCATGTTGGCCAGGCTGGTCTCAAACTCCTGGCCTCAGGTGATCCATCAGCCTTGGCCTCCTAAAGTGCTGGATTATAGGTGTGAGCCACTACACCTGGCCTTGTCCTTTTTTGATTGGCTTATTTCACTATGTCTTCAAGGTTCATTTGCATGTGTCAGGACTTCCTTCCTTTTTAAGGCTGAATAATATTCCACTGTATGTGTACACCAAACTTGTTTATACATGCATCTGTTGATGGGCATTTAGGTTGCCTCCACCTTTGGGCTAGTGTAAATAATGTTGCTATGAACATGGGTGTACATATATCTGCTTGAGCCTCTGCTTTCATTTCTTCTGGGCATATACCACTAATTAAATTTTGAATGTTAATCCAACACTGTATTACTAAGAAAAACTTCACTTGATCATAATGTGTTATCTTTTTTATATATTGCTGAATTTCAACCACTGAAATTTTGTTTAGATTTTTTGTACCCATTATCATAAAGAATGATGGCCTATAGTTTTCCTTACTTGTATCATTTTGGTCTAGTTTTAACAAGAGGTAATGTTGATCTCAGAATGGGTTGGAAAGTCTTTCACTTGTGCAACTTCTGAAAGAGTCTGTGTAAAGCTTGCAATGCCTCTTCTTTTGATGTTTCATAAAATTCATCAGTAAAGGCACGTGGGCCTAGAGCTTTCTTTGTGGGAAGGTTTTAACTATACATTAAATTCAATTTCATTAGTAGACATAGAACTATTAGGATTATCCATGTCTTTTTAGTAATCTTCACAATTTGTATCTTTCAAAGATTTTTAAAATTTGTTTTCAAATTTACTAGCATAAAGTTGTTCATAATATTACTTATTATCCTTTAAATATACCTAGTCTCTGTAGCAATGTCACTTCACTCATTCCTGATATTGATAATTTGCATTTTCTCTTTTTTTTTTTTCCCTGTTAACTCTGGCTAAAGATTTATAAATTTTATTGAGCTTATCAAAAAACTAGCTTTGGGATTTCACTGACTTTTCTCTATTTTCTGTTTTCTATTTCGTGAACTTCTACTGATCTTTCCTTTCTTCTGCTTAGCTTAGGTCTCCTTTGTTCTTCTTTCTCTGGTATTCTAACATCAAAGTCAAAGTCACTGATTTCAGTCCTTTCTTGTTTTCTAATATAGATGTTTAGTTCTGTAAATTTCTCCTTAAATAATGCTATGGCATCATACCATAAATTCTGGTATATTGTGTTTTCATTTTTTTTTTATTATTATTATACTTTAAGTTCTAGGGTACATGTGCACAATGTGCAGGTTTGTTACGTATGTATACTTGTGCCAGGTTGGTGTGCTGCACCCATTAACTTGTCATTTATATTAGGTATTTCTCCTAATGTTATCGCTCCCCACTCCCCGCACCCATGACAGGTCCTGGTGTGTGATGTTCCCCAACCTGTGTCCAAGTGTTCTCATTTTCAGTTCCCACCTATGAGTGAGAACATGTGGTGCTTGGTTTTCTGTCTTGCGATAGTTTGCTCAGAATGATGGTTTCCAGCTGCATCCATGTCTCTACAAAGGACATGAACTCATCCTTTTTTATGGTTGCATAGTATTTCATAGTGTACATGTGCCACATTTTCTTAATTCAGTCTATCATTGATGGACATTTGGGTTGGTTCCAAGTCTTTGCTATTGTGAATAGTGCTGCAATAAACATACACATGCATGTGTCTTTATAGCAGCATGATTTATAATCCTTTTGATATATACCCAGTAATGGGATGGCTGGGTCAAATGGTATTTCTAGTTCTAGATCCTTGAGGAATCGCCACACTGTCTTCCACAATGGTTGAACTAGTT
>NW_012103565.1:826176-831160 GCF_000951045.1 Mandrillus leucophaeus
TTCTGTTCCATTGGTCTATAGCTCTGTTTTGTTACCAGTACCATGCTGTTTTAGTTACTGTAGACTTGCAGTATAGTTTGACGTCAGATAGCGTGATGCCTCCAGCTTTGTTCTTTTGATTTAGGATTGTCTTGGCAATGCGGGCTCTTTTTTGGTTCCATATGAACTTTAAAGTAGTTTTTTCCAATTCTGTGTAGAAAGTCATTGGTAGCTTAATGGGGATGGCACTGAATCTGTAAATTACCTTGGGCAGTATGACCATTTTCATGATATTGATTCTTCCTGTCCATGAGCATGGAATGTTCTTCTATTTGTTTGTGTCCTCTTTTATTTCATTGCACAGTGGTTTGTAGTTCTCCTTGAAGAGGTTCTTCACATCCCTTGTAAGTTGGATTCCTAGGTATTTTATTCTCTTTGAGGCAATTGTGAATGGGAGTTCATTCATGATTTTGCTCTCTGTTTGTCTGTTACTGGTGTATAATGCACATTGATTTTGTATCCTGAGACTTTGGTGAAGTTTCTTATCAGCTTAAGGAGATTCTGGGCTGAGATGATGGGGTTTTCTAAATATCCAATCATGTCATCAGCAAACAGGGACAATCTGACTTCTTCTTTTACTAATTGAATACCCTGTATTTCTTTCTCTTGCCTGACTGCCCTGGCCAGAATTTCCAACACTATGTTGAATAGGAGTGGTGAGAGAGGGCATCCCTGTCTTGTGCCAGTTTTTAAGGGGAATGCTTCCAGTTTCTGCCCATTCAGTGTGATATTGGCTGTGGGTTTCTCATAAATAGCTCTTATTATTTTGAGATACGTGCCATCAATACCCAGTTTATTGAGAGTTTTTAGCATGAAGGGCTGCTGAATTTCAATGAAGGCCTTTTCTACATCTATTGAGATAATCATGTAGTTTTTGTCTTTGGTTCTGTTTATATGATGGATTACATTTATTGATTTGCATATGTCGAACCAGCCTTGCATCCCAGGGATGAAGCCTACTTGATCGTGGTGGACAAGCTTTTTCATGTGCTGCTGGATTTGGTTTGCCAGTATTTTATTGAGGATTTTTGTATTGATGTTCATCAGGGCTATTGGTCTAAAATTCTCTTGTTTTGCTGTGTCTCTGCCAGGCTTTGGTATCAGGATGATGTTGGCCTCATAAAATGAATTAGGGAGGATTCCCTCTTTTTCTATTGATTGGAAGAGTTTCAAAAGGAATGGTACCAGCTCCTCTTTGTACCTCTGGTAAAATTCGGCTGTGAATCCGTCTGGTCCTGGACTTCTTTTGGTTGGTAGCCTATTCATTATTGTCTCAATTTCAGAACCTGTTATTGGTCTATTCAGGGATTCAACTTCTTCCTGGTTTAGTCTTGGGAGGGTGTATGTGTCCAGGAATTTATCCATTTCTTCTAGATTTTCTAGTTTATTTGCATAGAGATGTTTATAGTATACTGTGATGGTAGTTTGTATTTCTGTGGAATCGTTGATGATATCCCCTTTATCATTTTTATTGTGTCTATTTGATTCTTCTCCCTTTTCTTCTTTATTAGTCTTGCTAGCAGTCTATCAATTTTGTTGATCTTTTCAAAGAAACAGCTCCTGGATTCATTGCTTTTTTTGAAGGGTATTCTGTGCCTCTGTCTCCTTCAGTTCTGTTCTGATCTTAGTTATTTCTTGTCTACTGCTAGGTTTTGAATGTGTTTGCTCTTGCTTCTCTAGTTCTTTTAATTGTGATGTTAGGGTGTTGATTTTAGATCTTTCTTGCTTTCTCTTCTGGGCATTTAGTGCTGTAAATTTTCCTTTACACTCTGCTTTAAATGTGTCCCAGAGATTCTGGTATGTTTTTGTCTTTGTTCTCATTGGTTTTAAAGAACATCTTTATTTCTGCCTTCATTTTGTTATGTACCCAGTAGTCACTCAGGAGCAGGTTGTTCAATTTCCATGTAGTTGTGCGGTTTTGAGTGAGTTTCTTAATCCTGAGTTCTAATTTGATTGCACTGTGGTCTCAGAGACAGTTTGTTACAGTTTCTGTTCTTTTACATTTGCTGAGAAGTGCTTTACTTCCAACTATGTGGTCAATTTTGGAACAAGTGTGATGTGGTGCTGAGAAGAATATATATTCTGTTGATTTGGGGTGGAGAGTTTTGTAGATGTCTATTAGGTCCGCTTGGTGGAGAGCTGAGTTCAAGTCCTGGATATCCTTGTTAACTTTCTGATTCGTTGATCTGTCTAATGTTGACAGTAGGGTGTTAAAGTCTCCCATTATTATTGTGTGGGAGTCTAAGTCTCTTTGTAGGTCTCTAAGGACTTGGCTTTATGAATCTGGGTGCTCCTGTATCAGGTTCATATATATTTAGGATAGGTAGCTCTTCTTGTTGAATTGATCCCTTTACCATTATGTAATGGCCTTCTTTGTCTCTTTTGATCTTTGTTGGTTTAAAGTCTGTTTTATTAGAGACTAGGATTGCAACCCCTGCTTTTTTTTTTGTTTTCCATTTGCTTGGTAGATCTTCCTCCATCCCTTTATTTTGAGCCTATGTGTGTCTCTGCATGTGAGATGGGTCTCCTGAATACAGCACACTGATGGGTCTTGACTCTTTATCCAAATTTGCCAGTCTGTGTCTTTTATTGGAGCATTTAGCCCATTTACATTTAAGGTTAATATTATTATGTGTGAATTTGATCCTGTCATTATGATGTTAGCTGGTTATTTTGCTCGTTAGTTGATGCAGTTTCTTCCTAGCATGGATGGTCTTTACCATTTGGCATCTTTTTGCAGCGGCTGGTACCAGTTGTTCCTTTCTATGTTTAGCGCTTCCTTCAGGAGCTCCTGTAGGGCAGGCCTGGTGATGACAAAATCTCTCAGCATTTGCTTGTCTGTAAATGATTTTATTTCTCCTTCACTTATGAAGCTTAGTTTGGCTAGATACGAAATTCTGGGTTGAAAATTCTTTTCTTTAAGAATGTTGAATATTGGCCCTCACTCTCTTCTGGCTTGTAGAGTTTCTGACAAGAGATCCGCTGTTAGTCTGATTGGCTTCCCTTTGTGGGTAACTCCACCTTTCTCTCTGGCTGCCCTTAACATTTTTTTCCTTCATTTCAACTTGGGTGAATCTGACAATTATGTGTCTTGGAGTTACTCTTCTTGAGGAGTATCTTTGTAACGTTCTCTGTATTTCCTGAATTTGAATGTTGGCCTGCCTCGCTAGGTTAGGGAAGTTCTCCTGGATAATATCCTGAAGAGTGTTTTCCAACTTGGTTCCATTCTTCCTGTCACTTTCAGGTACACCAATCAGACGTAGATTTGGTCTTTTCACATAGTCCCATATTTCTTGGAGGCTTTGTTCATTTCTTTTTACTCTTTTTATCTCTAAGCTTCTCTTCTCACTTCATTTCATTCATTTGATCTTCAGTCACTGATACTCTTTTCTTCCACTTGCTTGAATCGGCTACTGAAGCTTGTGCATGCGTCATGTAGTTCTCATCCCATGGTTTTCAGCTTCATCAGGTTATTTGAGGTCTTCTCTACACTGTTTATTCTAGTTAGCCATTCATCTAATCTTTTCTCAAGGTTTTTAGCTTCTTTCTGATGGGTTCAAACATACTCCTTTAGCTCAGAGAAGTTTGTTATTACTGATCTTCTGAGGCCTACTTCTGTCAATTCATCAAAGTCATTCTCTGTCCAGCTTTGTTCCATTGCTAGTAAGGAGCAGCGTTCCTTTGGAGGAGAAGAGCCACTCTGATTTTTGGAATTTTCATCTTTTCTGCTCTAGTTTCTCCCCATTTTTGGTGTTTTATCTACCTTTGGTCTTTGATGATGGTGAGCTAGAGATGGGGTTTTGGTGTGGATGTTCTTTATGTTTGTTAGTTTTCCTTCTAACAGTCAGGACCCTCAGCTGCAGGTCTGTTGGAGTTTGCTGGAGGTCCACTCCAGATCCCGTTTGCCTGGGTATCACCAGTGGAGGCGGCAGAACAGCAAATATTGCAGAATGGCAAATGTTGCTGCCTGATCCTTCCTCTGAAAGCTTCATCTCAGAGGGGCACCCAGCCGTGTGAGGTGTCAGTTGGCCCCTACTGTGAGGTGTCTCCCAGTTAGGCTACTCAGGGGTCAGGGACCCACTTGAGGAGGCAGTCTGTCCATTCTCAGATCTCGAACTCCATGCTGGGAGAACCACTACTCTCTTCAAAGCTGTCAGACAGGGATGTTTAAGTCTGCAGAAGTTTCTGCTGCCTTTTGTTCAGCTATGCCCTGCCCCCAGCGGTGCAGTCTACAGAGGCGGGCAGGCCTCCTTGAGCTAGGGTGGACTCCACCCAGTTTGAGCTTCCCGGCTGCTTTATTTACTTACTCAAGTCTCAGCAATGGCAGATGCCCCTCCCCTAGCCTCCCTGCCGCCTGGCAGTTTGATCTTGGACTGCTGTGCTAGCAGTGAGCGGGGCTCTGTGGGTGTGGGACCCTCCGAGCCAGGCATGGGATATAATGTCCTGGTGTGCTGTTTGCTAAGAACATTGGAAAAGCACAGTATTATGGTGGAAGTGTCCCAATTTTCCAGGTCCTGTCTGTCATGGCTTCCCGTGGCTAGGAAAGGGAATTCCCCGACCCCTTGCACTTCCCGGGTGAGGTGATGCCCCACCCTGCTTCGGCTCACACTCCGGGGGCTGCACGCACTGTGCAACAAGCCACAATGAGATGACCTGGTACCTCAGTCGGAAATGCAGAAATCACCCGTTTTCTGCGTCGTTCACGCTGGGAGCTGTAGACTGGAGCTATTCTGATTTGGCCATCTTGTTTGCATTTTTATTCAGTTCAAAATACTTTCCAATTTCTATTTTGACTTCTTTTTTTTTTTTTCTTGAGACAGAGTCTCTCTCTGTCACCCAGGCCAGAGCGCAGTGGCTGGATCTCAATTCAATGCAAGCTCCACCTCCCAGGTTTTACGCCATTCTCCTGCCTCAGCCTCCCGAGTAGCTGGGACTACAGGCGCCC
>NW_012103565.1:831630-907126 GCF_000951045.1 Mandrillus leucophaeus
TTTTTTAGATGGAGTGTTGCTCTTGTTGCCCAGGCTGGAGTGCAATGGCGCAATCTCAGCTCACTGCAACCTACGCCTCCCAGGTTCAAGCAACTCTCCTGTCTCAGCCTCCCAACTAGCTGGGATTACAGGCATGTGCCACCATGCCTGGCTAATTTTGTATTTTTAGTAGAAATGGGGTTTCTCCATGTTGGTCAGGCTGGTCTTGAACTCCCGACCTCAGGTGATCTACCCGCCTTGGCCTCCCAAAGTGCTGGGATTACAGACATGAGTCACTGCCTTGTTTCAATTTTTTTTTTCAGAGACCGAGTTTTGCTTTTGTTGTCTAGGCTGGAGCGCAATGACGCAATCTTGGCTCACCACAACCTCTGCCTCCGGGGTTCAAGCATTTCTCCTGCCTCAGCCTCCTGAGTAGCTAGGATTACAGGCATGTGCCACCACGTCCGCCTAATTTTGTGCATTTTTAGTAGAGACGGGATTTTTCCATGTTGGTCAGGCTGGTCTCGAATTCCCAGCCTCTGGTGATCCACCTGCCTCAGCCTCCCAAAGTGCTGGGATTATAGGCGTGAGCCACCGCGCCCAGGCTTTTTCTTTTTTTTTTTTTTTTTATAGAAACAGTGTCTTGGCATGTTGCCCAGTCTTCAACTCCTGGCCCCAAGTGATCTTCCCCTCTCCAGAAGCATTGGGTTAACAGATGTGAACCACTGCACCTGTCTCAGAGATTTTTCTGTTATTGATTCCTACTTCAATTCCATTTTGATCAGAGAACATACTTTGCATGACTTAAATCCCTCCAAATTTGCTGAGATTTATTTTATGGCCTAGAATAGTGTCTGTCTTGATAAATATTCTCCATGTACTTAAAAATAATGTATAAATAAAACAGACTTTCGTTGGACAGAATGTTCTACAGATGTCAATGAGAGCAAGTTTGTTGACTGTTTTGTTCAAGTCTGCTGTACTTTACTGATTCTCTGCCTACTATTCTACCAATTAATATCTTCAATAAATTATTGAAAGTATTAAAATTTCTAACTATAATTTGTACCTATTTCTCCCTAAAGTTTCATCAGCTTTTGGGTCACATATCTCAAAACCATGTTATGAGATGCACAAACATTTAAGATTGCTATGGTCTTCTGGTGGACTGGCCCTCATGATACCTTCTTTAACCCTGGTAATGTTCTTTGCTCTGAAATCTACTTTGATATTTAAAAAGTCACTCCAGTTTTCTTTTGACTAGTATTCTCATTGTATATCATCTTCCATCCTTTTACTTTTAACCTATTTGTGTCTTTATATGTAAAACACACTTCTTATAGTTTATAGTTGGGTCTCATCTTTCACTCAATCTGACGTTAACTGCCTTTTAATTGCCTTTAGATCATTTATTTTTAATCTGATTACTGACATTGTTAGGTTTAAATCTACTACAGTGTTGTTTTATATTTTTCCACCTGTTCTTTACACCCTTTTTCCTCTTAGTCTGCTTTTTTTTTTTTTTTTAAATTGGGAATTACTATATGATTCTACTTTATCTCCTTGGTTTGCCTATTAGCTGTCATTTTTTGATTTGCTATTTATTTTATTATTTAGAGACAGGGTCTTGCTCTGTTACCCAGGCTAGAGTACAATGGTGCAGGCACAGCTCACTGTAACTTCGAACCCCTGGATTGAAAAAACCCTCCCACCTCAGCCTCCCTAGTAGCTAAGACTACAGGCTAATTAATCTTTTGTTTTTTGAGATGGGGTCTTGCTGTGTTGCCCAGGCTGGTCTCAAACTCCTGGGCTCAAAGGATCCTCCACCTCAGCTTCCCAAAGTGCTGGCATCACAGGTGTCAGCTGCTGTCCCTGGTCCTCAATTTGTTATTTTAATAGTTGTTTTGGGCCAGGAGCGGTGGCTCACACCTGTCCCAGCACTTTGGGAGGCCAAGGCAGGTGGGTCGCCTGAGGTCAGGAGCTCAAGACCAGCCTGGCCAACATGGTGAAACCCTGTCTTACTAAAAATGCAAATACTAGCTGGGTGTGGTGGCAGGTGCCTGTAATCTCAGATACTTGGGAGGCTGAGGCAGGAGAATCGCTTGAACCTGGGGGATGCCCACAATTGCTTGTGCCGCTTCACACTCCCACCTGGGTGACAGAGCAAGACTCTGTCTCCAAAAAAAAAAAAAAAAGTCATTTTAGGGTTAATAGTATATATCTTTAACTTACCACAGTCTTCCTCCAAGTGCTATTATACTTCTTCATGTATAGTATTCTAGAACCTACAATAGTATACTTCCATTTCTCTGGCCTTTGTACTATTGTCGCACATTTTAATTTACATATATTATTAACCCCTTGCTACTTTGTCTTTAACTTAAAAGTCAATTGTCTTTTAAAGAGATTCATATAAGATATGAAAAAAAACCTTTCAGTTCCCATTTTTAAAACTGTTCTTTCTTTTGAGTAGACACATAGCTTCTTTTGGCATCATTTTCTTTTTCCCTGAAAGACTTCCTTTAACATTTCTTTTAGTGAAGGTCTATGAATGATGATTTTTTTCTGTTTTTGTGTGTCCAAAAAAATGTTTATTTTACTTAAGTTTTTGAAAGATATTTTCTCTGGGTATATAAGTCTATGTTGGAAGTTTTTTCTTCTTTTAGAACTTTAAAAATGGGCTGGGCACAGTGGTTCTTGCCTGTAATCACAGCACTTTTGGAGGCCAAGGTTGGTGGATTGCTTGAGCTTAGGAGTTTGAGACCAGCCTGGGCAATATGGCAAAACCTTATCTCTACAAAAAATATAGAACTTGGCCAGGTGTGGTGGCATACACCTGTAGTCCCAGCTACTTGGGAGGTGAGGTGGGAGGACTGCCTGAGACCAGGAGGCACAGGTTGCAGTCAGTTGAGATCACACCACTGCACTTTATCCTGGGCGACTGAGTGAGGCCCTGTCACCAAAAAAAAGCTTTAAAAATGTTGTTCTGTGGACATCGAATCCATCTGCCACTCCACTAATTTGTCTGTGTCTAATAAATCTAATCTACCCACTGATTTTTTATTTCAATGACTATATTTTTCCTATCCAAAAGTTCTATTTGGTTCTCTTAAAAATCTCCCTGTTTTTTCCATAATCATTTTATTTCCTTGTTGTTTCTGAAACTTTTTTCTTCAATCATTTAACATACTGTGTTATGGCTTCTTTCGCTTTGCTGATTATTATCTAAGATTCTTGGTACTCTAATCATCCTGTTTGTGATATCTGCTAATATTTACTCATAGTAGATTGATTGCTTGTTAGTTTTACAATTAAAAAAAAAATGAAGAATTCATCTTAAGCAGTGCTTGCTTTTGTTGCAGGGCCTTTGTGCAATTTGTCTTACTGAAAAGAGCCTGCATTTGTTTCTAGAAAGTAACTGTGGTATCTTACTGGCCAAGGACCCACTTTATGTTAATTTCTTAACATGGAGTTCCAGCATGTTACAATCGGTTAAAATTTATATTCCAAACTCAAAAGTTTTCATTTCAGGTTTTGATTTATCAAGGTAAAATTCCATCCTCTATCCAGAGCTGGGGTCAGGAATAAATTTCCCTGTGGTCTTCAGGGCCAATTAGTGGAAAGTCTTGTTCCTCTTTTTATGGGGTACAGTCCTTTATGAGATTCAGCCTTTTATGGAAATCTCAGTTCCAATTTTTCATCTCACTCAGGCCCTGGGCCTTATTTCTTGTCCCCAAGTGCATGTTCATACACAAGTATCTATCTCTTACTGGTTCTCCATCTCCCCAAGACAGCTGCAATGACAGATTGTATGTATATCACTCTGAGTTTTAGTTCTCTCTTTGGTTCTGGCTCATAGAAATTTTTTTATTTGTGTCTCCCATGAGTCTAGTATTGTATTAAGAAGAATGACAAAACCAACAAGAAGTGTAATTTTAACATTATCTCCAGGTATTTGTGGAGAATAGGTTTCCATAGTATTCTAGTTATCAATTTTTTTGTAATCCTCTGTAGATAAAATGAACTTATATGAAATATTAAGAGACTCAAAGAATAATGGCATATGAAGAGAAGTTTCTAGTGATATGCTCATTATACATATACCTGTGAGGCCAATCATTATTTTAACAAAGACATAGGAAATGGCATGTTATGCTTATACATTTAAGAAAAACACAAAATTAAGCAGAAATTAATATATTTAATGACAACTGGGATTTCTAAGTATCTTGGTAAGTTGAGGTGATAGGCTAAATAAAATGAGATTGTGAATAACAGGATGTTAAGTGCAGCATTTAGTTTTTATTTTAAAAACAAAAATAAAAACAAGAAACAGCTTCAAAAGTACTGAAGATACAGCTTAAAAATAACTCAATACAATTTAAAATAACTAAAAGAGTATAATTGGATTGTTTGTAACATGAAGGATAAATACTTGAGGCAACAGATACCCCACCTACACTTATGTGATTATGCATTGCATGCCTGTATCAAAATGTCACATGTACCCCATAAATATATACACCTACTATCTACCCATAAAAATTAAAAATTAAAAAAAGAACTAAAACAACAACAACAACAATTCAAGTGAGAACTGTGGAGGAGCTTGAGTTGACTGCTCCACATGAGCCCACAGTGTAAAATGGCTGCCAGAAATTCACCCTATATAAGAACAGTGCTGAGGAAAAGAGAGAATATAATTTTGTACTTATCAGATTACAAGCATGTATTAGTTACCTATTGCTGTGTAACAGAGTACCCCAAAACTTAGTGCCTTAAAACAGTAAATGTTAATTATCTCAGAGTCTGAAATATTGGTGCAGTTTAGCTGCATGCCTCTGTCATAAAGTCTCTCACAGGATGGAATCAAGGTGTGGAATGGAACTGTGGTCTCATCTGAAAGCTTGACGGGGGAGAATCTGCTTCCAAACTCTCTCACATAGTACTGGCTGGATTCAGTTCCTTGTGGGCTATTAAATTACGATATCAGTTCCTTACTGGCTGTTGAGAAGGCCTCCCTCAGTTCCTCAGCACATGGGCTTCTCCACAGGGCAGCTCACAACATGGCAGCTGGCTTTCATCAGAGCAAGCACACAAAAGTGCAGAGTGGGCAAGCAAGGTGGAAGTTTTGGTATCTCTGTAACCTAATCTCAGAAGTGATATTCATCACTTGCCATATTCTAGGTCAAGCCCACACTGGAGGTACAGGGTAGATTCCAGGAGGCAATGATCATTAGGAACCATCTTAAAGGTTACCTACCATAAGGTATTGTATTTTTAAATGGTCCTAAAGGTACCAAATGATATCCCAAATATGTGATCAAGCCAATTAAAAAATTTTTTTGTTAAGTAATGTATTTTTAAAACTTGATAAAAAACAATTGTCCATATTTACAGAATACATGTAAAAACTGTTTTAAAGAATAAAGACTCACATAACGTAAAATAAAAATTAGAGATATAAAATATATAGCCTGGAAAAGAGAAGTGAGAGCAAAACACTGCAGAGCAAAAAACAGGAGACAGAAGGGAAGGGGTAGAAACTTTCACTGTTGTTTTAAAATAATTGAAAGGTTGTCATGTGTAAGAGAGATTGTATTCAGTTTCTGTAGGTCCAACAGGCTAAGCAAACACCAATATCACTTATCACACAATGTTTTAATGGCCATCTGCATCCTCTCCATGATTAGAAACTGCTTATACATAGATACTATACATGTCTGGTTCACTATTGCAATTCTGTTACCAGAACATAATAGACACTCAATAAATATTTGATGAATGATATGTGAGAAAATTAAAGAATAAAGAGAAATAAATTTTAGCCCCAAATCTTAAAGAACTTAATGCTTAGAATTTTCCAAAATCATAATGGTTCCTATGTCTCTGGCAGTGCTAAAGGAGAAGCTGGATGGTCATCCTCTCATTAAAGGCGAGTCAAGAGAATTCTCGTGACTCTAAGTGTTAACAACTTTCTGGTTCCACAACACTGTTAGTCTGAGTAAAGAAATCCCTTCCAAAAATTGTTGGCAGATGGCCTGTCAATGTTGAAGACATGATAAAACCACAATTCTTCCCCTTGGACAACACACTCTGAGCATTTTAAAACATTTAACCACATTAAAGATAAGTCCTATTAAGGTGGTTTTTTACTGGACCCACTTTCTAAACCTGCTGTACTGTTGAAAGGCAGCGTGTTATAGTAGGAAGACAAAGGCTGTGGGTTTGGGAGTCACACTGACCTGATATGGCTCTGCACTTAACTAGAACCCCAGGCAAGCCACCCAACCTCATTGGGCCTCAGTTTCTTAATTCAAAAACAGGGATAACATTCACTCAAAAGTTTGCTCTGTTTTGTTTCCCTGATGATTGTAAAGTACGTATTCTCTTGTGGCAGTGAAAAGCACCAAGAAGTATTTTAGAATCTGGGTAATGAAGGTATTCCTCTCACACCCTACCTTGATAGTTTTTCACAGAAGTCATCTTGTTATAATCTTCTGACAATATAAACTCCTGTAAAAGAAAAGAAAAATATTAAACAAAAATAAATTCTTTAAGTGAAGGACTATATTTGGTAAAACCAGATTGAATAAAGCAAATTATCATGACAGATACATCTAACATTAGTATTTTGCCCATCAACTCAGAATTTTTGTATCCCTTTAAAAGTAACAATCATAATTATGATCCAATGCAGTTATCATAATTTTACCTTGTAAGTGTTGACTTTTTGTGTATGCACGAGAAGAAAACCAGATCAAGTTGAGCATCTTGATATTGGTCAATTTTGAAGATAAACCTAATTCAAAATACTTTTCTTTCAAGGGTGCCAAAGCTAAAAATTTTCAAGGCTCTAACCAGTAAGGAAATAGATGGCAACTCTCTACTAAAAATAAATTAGGTATTTTAAAGATTCTTTTTCTAAGATTAGCAATTTATTTCCCCTTACTACAAGCATCTCAAGGTTGCATCTTACTCATCTCTGTACCCCCAGGGAACCGGGCACAGTACTTTGGCACAGTAGGTAATTAATAAATAACGGTCACACAAAGACACTTCTTAATGTAATGAGATTAGCCTGAATGTCAAATTTACTGAAAATATCAGTTTCTATATCGCACATTATATATACCCTTTGTGGGGACGCATAAGTGTGTGCTGTTTCGCCCAAGCATCTGTGTATACAGTGACCCGAATGTAGAAGCTGATTGAGGGTTTATGGGATCCAGCCAGGTTTTGAGTCCTTAGGCTTCATTCAAATGAAAAATATCCAGGTATTCTTAAAGAGTATATTATGAAACATAAGGAAAGCTGCAAAGTATAATAAATTGATACCTTCATCTGAGTTTAGAAACAGGGCAATTAATCTTTTCAAAATATCTGGAAGCATCCAGGATTTTTCTTTGATAACTTTAAAAAGGAGGGATGGGAAGAAAGATGCCTAAATGCCTTACTTGCTATTTGGGTCTTCCTGAGTTTAGTAGTTTGTGTAATTTTTCAGAAGGAAATAATTATTTTATTGTTTTTGTGATAAATGTCACAAAGGTAAAGTAGGAGATGATGTGAGAGAACATACAAGGCAATAAAGTTACTTTGCTTATTCATTTTTCTATTCCAGCCCCCTTTAAGAAGCTTATCTACAAATGAATTTTCTTCATGATTTTCTCAGTAATAACATTATTCAACTTGTCACTTTAAAAATTCATATCATTATTTCTTCAAGGAGTGGCATTACATTCACTTCTTGTTTTGAAAGAGTTAGACCTACAACTGGACACAACAGACTAATTTTTTTTTTTTCTTTTTTTTTGATAGAGTCTTGAGCTCTGTTGCCTGGTTGGAGTGCAGTGGTGCAATCTTGGCTCACTGCAACCTCTGCCTCCCAGGTTCAAGTAATTCTCCTGCCTCAGCCTCCCTAGTAGCTGGGATTATAGGTGTATGCCACCATGCCCGGCTAATTTTGGTATTTTTAGTAGAGATGGGGTTTCACCACGTTGGCCAGGCTGGTCTTGAACTCCTGACCTCAGGTGATCCGCTCACCTCAGCCTCCTAAAGTGCTGGGATTATAGGTGTGCACCACCGTGCCCGGCCAGAGCAGACTAATTTTTAAAGAAGTAAAGTAGCTGGCCCATAAAGTGCTTATAGTGTAGGTAAGGAAACCCGGGAGGTGCCTAAGCCACAAGTCACTAGCAACTTTTAATCCCAGGCAACAGGACCTCAACCCTGACCCCCAACTTTACAGGGTCCCAAATATCGTGACACATACACAAATAAATTTATTAAAGACAATTGTTATCTGGCCAAATGTTTTCTGAATTCATATTGTTCATGCTATTTTGAATATACTGAAATGGTTCTCTGGCCTGGTCAAAAGCTTTCGAAACAGCGTAAGGTATAAAATAACACAACTTAATAGAGGTTTGCATTTAGGATTTAATATACACATTAAAAATAAAATTACCAGTTCAACGCATTGGTAAACCTAATTTCTTGGTCATTTATTTTTCCTATGATAATAAAAACATATAATTATGGAGAAAATGTAGATTTTGTGTCAGCTTTTGTTATTACTTTTTTGATCACAGAAACACAATATACTACTCTAAGAAATGTAAGAAAAATAAACACTAAAAATCCCTTGTGATACCATTTCTCAAACATAAGTATTATGGAAAGTACAGTTGTAATAATGTATAATAAAACAAAACATTAAAACTACTTGGCAATGCTGTTTTCTTTTTACAGTTCATGCATATAATTCCATGAGTACATACTCATCAACTTCATTCTTTTTGATGACTGCATAGGATGCAGTAAATATTCTTTTTTTTTTGAGAGAGAACTTCAGAGCTTCACTCTTGTTGCCCAGGCTAGAGTGCAACGGTGTGATCTCGGCTCACTGCAACCTCTGCCCTCCCGGGTTCAAGCGATTCTCCTACCTCAGCCTCCTAAGTAGTTGAGATTACAGGCACGTGCCACCACGCCTGGCTAATTTATTGTATTTTTAGTAGAGATGGGGTTTCTCCATGTTGGTCAGACTGGTCTTGAACACCCGACCTCAGGTGATCTGCCTGTCTTGGCCTCCCAAAGTGCTGGGATTACAGGCATGAGCCACCAGGCCTGGCCATAATATTCCTTTAATATTCCTTTATTGATGAATGTTTGTTTCCAGTTTTCCTTATTGAAAATATTACATTAAATGTATTATATCTTTATATGTCTCCAGCAGTACTTCTATAAAAGAAAAGTCCAAAAAGTAGAATTATTGGATCAAAGAGTATAACCATTGACATTTTGATAGATATGGCCAAATTGAGTTTTTAAAAGATTTTGTCTGTTAACACTCATGAACAATTAAAATGTAAAGGTTTGGCTGCAGTTATTTTCTTAGGATTGACCAATAAAAGTTCAAAACAAATTAGATCAAAGATATACACATTTGAAATATTTTGGATAAAATAGTTTCTATTCCTTCTTTATTATTTCTATCCTTCCTTCTTTCCATTTAGCTGTCCACTCATCTATCACTTAGTTGTTTTTAATGCTCACTGTAATACATCAAACAATATAGGATATACAAGCAAAAAGCTAACAATTGTCTTCACCTTCAATCTCACCCTTTTGAGGCAACCAATGTTAACAGTCTGGCGTATTTTTTAAATGTCTTTTTTTTAAACCCTTATACAAACATATATGAACATATATACATTTTTTTGTTGTATAAAAACAGGATCACATTATAGATATTATTCTGTAACTTTCTGTTTTCATCTAAAGTACACCAGAGCCCTATTTTCCAGAAGCACGTAGTTCTAACTTATTCTTTCTGATGGCTGTATAATATTCCATAAAATGGATATGCCAAACTTTATTCAAGTACTTCACATTTTAAGTGGACACTCCATTTGTCTGCTATAATTTCCAATTATAGCAATACTTTGAGAAAGGTCTTTGCAAGTATATCCGTATGAACTAATGTCTATGTAGAAGAGACACTGGCTCAAATATCACGTACATTTACTGTCTTAATAAACACTGCCATATTATTTTCCAGGAAGCATGCAGCCATGCACTCTGTCACCTACTCCCATCTTCATTTGACAGCATTTTTTCCCACATCTTATCAGCACTGAATGCTACTGATCTTTTCAATTTTTCCCAAACTGATGTGCGAAACAAGAGGGTATCTCATTGTGGTTTATGTTCATTACACTATTTATGAGCTGCAGAACTTTTTGTGTTTATTTGCTATTTTCATTCATTTCTTGTTTTACGAATTTTTTGTTCAAATTCTGCTGTAGCCTGGTTCTCTGAAAAACAGCGTGAAGCAAAGCTTAAGCCTAATGCTTTATATGAAGGTGCAGTATCGGCAACAGTGAGTGAGGGTAAAGCAAAGCAAAGCGGAGAAAGATGGTGGTGCATTACCAAGCTCGCCTGAGTTTCACAAGATGCCCAGCTGCTTCTCAGCATTCAGGAAGTCTCTGGACAGATAGAAGTGAAACACCAGGTTTTGGAAAAATCCACTGAAGGGAGGGATGGAAAGGGAATTTATCTGCCAGATGTCTCCCATACCCTTTTGCATTTTAATCATAGCTCCACATGAATCTACTTTCTCTCTGCTTGTAGAAAGTTGGACCACCTAGCCCTGTTGCAGCCACCGGGGAAGTCATATCTGTGTCTCTGCAGTGCTGTGCTTCATATAATTCAGAAGTAGCAGGGGAACCAGATCCTCTGGGCTTAGGCGTCAGGGTGGAACAAGGTGCCAAGAGAGCCCAGGAAACAAGTGCAATCAAGAAAATGAAGTGGTCCAGGCATACCCTTTGCTCTTTTGGTCTATTACATTTGTAATTGTCTTACTAAATTGTAGAAATTCTTTGACTATTAGGGATAGTTATCCTTTGTTTAATATGTGAATTGACAGTATTTTCTCTCCTAATATTCTGCCTTGGAATTTTATTAAATATTTTGTAATATTGAAATGTTTTTTTTTTTTTAATTAACAAACAACCATGGCATTATGAGTTAAAATTGCATTATATCTTTTAAGTTTTAATTTGGGAAGGAATAATATTTTAACTGTAATATACTCAAGTACTTAAATACAATTTTTCTTTACTAGTTTAAATGGCATTTCCCCCAACCCCATTTCAATTTCCAATGAATTACTTCTCACACATAATGAAAACAACTCTTGGTTTTGGGATACACATGCATTAAGTTTTAGTACGCTATTGTAGCATTTAACACAGTATTTGTTGTTGAGTTACCTAAACCCTGACCAAGTTTAGGTAATCACTGCTATTTCAGTTTTATCTGGAATTTTTATTAACAGTAGTTGCCAAATTTAATTAAATTGAACAGAATGTGTTTTTGATATCTATTAAACGAAATTTGTTAAAATCCTTCAATTCATTAAAGTAACTGATTATTGTTAAACAGTTTTCTGATATTGACCCATTCTTAACTCCTGGAAAGAATCCAAACTTGCCCTGATGTATTCTTCCTTTAATACACTACTGGATTTGATATGCTAATATTTGATAAGAATTTTTACATCTACATGTAAGAGTATTATTGGTCTATAGCTTTTCATTTTGGTGCTATCTTCATTGGGTTCTGGCTTAAAGATAGCAAAGGATGGTGGTTAAGAGCTTGGGCACTGGAACCAAATTGTCCAGTTTAAATCTGAGCTAAAACACATACTTGTTAAATGATCTTGACAAGTTGCTCAAGAGCTCTGTGCTTCACTTTCCTTCTGTGTACTAGCCTCATAAGACTGTATGAGACTGAGTTATTATAAAAAAGCATTTTAAAGCAGTGCCTGTCACATAGTAAGTACTCTATGAGAGTTAATTTTTAAAAAATGGATTAAGAAGCTTTTCTTTAAATCTTTTGGAAAACATTGAACAATTATAATTGAAGAATTTGAATTCAGGTTCTCAAGCTTTTCCCCGTGTATACACAGAAACACATAAAATTGGAATAGTAGTACTGTTGATGATGTGATGTTAACTTAACACTATTACATGGGCATTTCTCATGTCACTACCTATTTTTTTCAAAAAATGAATTTTAATGGCTACATAATATCCCATTGGAAGGCAATAAAGGATTTTACCTAATTAGTCTTTAACTGTTACATTTCCTTTTTTTTTTGAGGCAGGATCTTGCTTTGTCACCCAGGCTGGAGTGCAGTGGCGTGAACACAGTTCACTGCAGCCTCACAACCTCCCAAGCTCAAATATCATCCCACCTCAGCCTCCTGAGTAGCTGGGACTACAGGCACGAGCCACTACACCTGGCTAATTTTTGTATTTTTTGTAGAGATGGCGTTTTGCCATGTTACCCAGGCTGGTCTCAAACTCCTGTGCTCCAGCAATCTGCCTGCCTCAGCCTTCCGAAAGTGCTGGGATTATAGGCGTTGAGTCACTGCATTTGGTCTGTTACATTTCTAAGACACCAATGTTTTATTACAAAAATAAGAATATCCTTATGAATAATCTTTGTGTATTTTTATGATTATTTTCTTTGGATGGTTTTCTAGAAATGAAATTATTGACACAAAGGAAAAACATTTCTAAAGCTCTGAATATTACCAATATTTTTTCTAAATAGTTTGTGCCAATTTATGTCCTTTCCATTAGTGTTCTAAAGTGCCTACTTTATTTAATTCTAGCTGATATGTATATTCTAAAACTACTACAACTTAGATAAAAATAGAATTAAAAAAATTTTAACACCTCAAAATGTTTACTGGCACTTAGTATTTCCTCTTTCATTACTTTTCTATCTACAGGATTTTATTGTTTTTCTTATCTATTTGCATACGCCTGTCATGGACTGAGGATATTTTCCCTTTTCCGTCATATTCCACGTAACTATTTGTTGCTTTTTAAAAAAACTGTATTTAAGTAGATTCTCTTAATGCTGGAAAGTTCTGCATTTTATGTAGTTAAATATAATAATATTTTCATTTATGACTTCTATTCTTTTAAGCGTACAACATTCTTCTTGATAGATTGTTTATAAATGTCTAGTCAACTGACTTCTAGTTATTCTTTTTCTTTTTTAAGGCTTTACTTACATGTAATGCTGCTTCATGCTCCGGGACTTAATTTTGGTATAAGACAAGAGGTGAGAATTAAAATCGATCTTTTTCTTAAAAGCAAACCAGCTGCTCCAGCACCATTTGTTTAGTAACTTTTCCCATCCACACTGCCTTGTGGGCTTTACCATCTTTTATTTGCTTTCATTGAATTGAGTCTGTTTGGGAGTTCTCTAACCCTGTTTTATTCCTTTGCCAGAACCAAAATGATTTAATTACAGTAGATACAACTTATATGTTAATATAAAGGCTATGTGTCTCCTAATTTCTTAAAGAAAAATGTAGCTAGATGAACATAAATAATCTTTTTAATAGCAAAAAAGAAAAATCACATTAACAATTTTGATTGGAATTGAATTAAACCTTTAAATTCAGGAAGATTTGAGATTTAAAGGTCTTCTTTTATGTATAGTAATCAATTTTTATAATTTTCTTCAACTGTTTTACATATTCGTTGAAATTATTTCTATATTTATGTGATAGTAACTTCTGTGAATGGGATCATTTTTCTATTACTTGGTAAACTCTGAATTAAAAAAAAAAAAAAAAAAGGTAGATTGACAGGTGCTAACTTTGGACCAAAACTGAAAAACTGATTTCACAGCTCCCGGGAGGCTCACTACCAATCCATTTGAAATCTTGATATGTGGTAGTCAGAGTGAGTTGAACAATCTTAGATAGGGTACCTGGCTACATGGGACACTTACATTCCTAACTTCCAAGATTTAGAAGGAAAGGAAGAAGAGTTCTTTGATGTTTTAGAACAAACTACGGAAAGAGAAGAAAAGAGAAAAAGACTATTTAAGAAGACTAAGCTGCAACGTTATTCGTAGCGAATGCTTTGGGCTGGGGGTGGAAAAAAGAATAAAAATGGAGAAAACTAATAATATAAGCTTGTTTGTACATTTGTCAATGCCTTTTCCACTCCTCTTTGACTCTCTAAATTCCTATGAAAATCAAGCCTGGCAGAATAAGTCAATTGGATGGTAATATTACTGTATTTGGGCAACACTGTATTTTTTTTAAAAGGTTCTAGCATGCCCTGTTGTTAAAGAATGTACAAGGCAAGGCCCATGCCTGTGTACACACATGCCATTCACAACACTCTTGTGGCAGTTTTCTCAAGAACAGTCCTTATTTTCTATTGGGTTATAAAAATACACCTGCCAAACAGATACCATGTCTCTTGTTTGATAACAGAGGTCACCTTATCTGAATCAAGTTGTTATTCAGCTTTCTGTCAGTCTAAGTAAGAGGCCAAGAGGCAGGACTTTATTTTTTTCTTTAAATGAAAGGTACAATTTTGTTTTCTGGTCATCCTTTGGTTCTTCCTGCACATCACAAGTTCTCAGTGATGTCTTGAATCTTTCTGTGAAAAGCAGGAAGAAATGGAAAGGGGGCTACGGGGTCTACAAGTGCTGCGGCTTCTGGTTCCATCCACAGAAGTGGGCATGGCAGGGCACAGTAAGGCCTAGATGCAATGCTATGGTTTAAATGTTTGTGTCCCTCCCAAAATTCATGTGTTGAAACTTAACTGCCAATATGATATTATTGAGAGGTGCAACTTTTAAGAGGTTATTAAATAGGATTAGGGACCTTATTTTAAAATTTCAAGGGAGCATTCACCCCTTTTGTCCCTTCCATCAATTCTGCCATGTGAGGACAGTGTTCGCCCCCTCCAGAGGACACAGCCTTCAAGTGCTATCTTGGAAGCAGAGCCCAGGCCCTTACCAGACAGCAAAGTTGCCAGTGCCTTGATCTTAGAATTCCCAGCCTCCAGAACAGTGAGAAATAAATATATGTTGTCTACAAATTACTCACCTTTAGTTGTTTTATTATAGCAGAAGGAACAGACTAAGACATGCAGGAAGAAATTTAAATATCTGTACCCCTCACAAAGATACTTTCAATTTCATGTACATGTTAAGGCAGCAGCCCCTACCCTGGGCCAAGTACTTTTACTGGTCAGTTTTTATTCCCCCTCCCCACCCCGCCACCATCCTTGTGTCTCCTTCTTTTTAAAAGTAATGTTCAGCCATTGCAAAATATAAAAACTTTTAAACAGGTGGACATAGTGACTCATGGCTGTAATCCCAGCACTTTGGGAGGCTGAGGCTTGATGACTTGAGTTCAAGGTCAGCTTAGGCAACACAGTGAGACCTCTGTTTCTTAAAAAAAATAAAAAATAAATAAAGAACTTTTGAACAGCAAAAAATTTAATTAGAAAGCAGTAAGCTTGGTTCTTTCGCTGTTACCATGGTCACCCTGACTTTTCATGCTGTATCTTCACTGGTAAAGGAATACTATACAGTTCTAAGCACTGCCCACCTGCTCACCCATTAAGTACATTTCAGTAAAATAGATCCTCAAGAATTACAATAATACAACCATAGTACCTTACACATTAAAAAAAATTCAATTGTGAGTTTCCTTATTTGAAACTTTGCCAATGATCTCTCATTTCTTAAAATGTAATACTACTTTAGGAATAGAAATATCTAAAATTCAATTATTTGCTACTGATTCTTTGTCATGTTTGTTGCACATCAGAGATAAAAACTGATATAACACTTGATAGATCCAATTTTTTGAAGAAAACTAAATGGTAGTTACATTTCCCATGTAGATTTTTCTCTCCTTCCAGAAAAATACACTTCAAACCATCCAGGGAGGTCATCTAAGAAATAAACAGAAATTCTTAATTTGGCCCAAATGTGATAAAAAATGAAGGAAAGAATAATGTCATTGGTTTAACTACCCAGCAGAAGTGTCATACGAAATTACATGGCTTTGAAGTAATATTATTTGTGTGCCTATGTGAAGCCGTTACTGAAGAGAAGAGATATATACATAAAAATTTTCATGAACACAGAGGTACTATGTTTCTGGTTGAGGATAAAGGTGTTTTCTTTCTACATCTGCCTCCATAAAAGAGAAGTTGGTTTAAAGGCGAAATCTAGTTGGGAAGCCTGATATTAGTAAACTTCTCATTTGCATTTCCATATAAAATTTATTTCTATATCTGCTTTAGACATGCCCAGGATAAAAAAAAAGAAATGCCCAGGATATTGTCCAATATATTTAGTGTCTCGATTATTAATTGAAATGAGGGTGACTGATTTTTTTTTTTTACTGTGGTAAAAACCCTGTAACATTAAAAATGATCTTAATCATTTTTAAGTGGATACTTTAGATATGTTAAGTATATTCACATTGTTGTACAACCAAATTCCGCCACTTTTTCATTTTGCAGAACAAACTCTATATCCATTAAACACTAATTCTTCTTCTCCTCTACCCCCAGCCTGTGGTAACCACCTTTCTATTCTTTCTATTTCTATAATTTTAACTACTTTTGATACTTCATATGAGTGAAATTAGAAAGTATTTGTCCTTTTGTGACTGGCTTATTTCACTTAGTATAATGTCCTTGAGGTTCATCACTTTATAGTATGTGACAGGATTTCCTATTTTTTAAAGGCTGCATAATATCCCATTGTATGTATATACCACATTTTTCTTTCTCCATTCATCTGCTGATAGACACTTGGGTTGTTTTAACCTCTTGGCTATTGTGAATAATGCTGCAAGAAACATGAGTGTGCAAACATCTCTTCAAAATCTTGCTTTCAATTCTTTGGGGTATATACCCAAAAGTGGGATTGCTAGAATATGGTAATTTTGTTTGTTTGTTTGTTTTTGAGATGGAGTTTAGCTCTTGTTGCCCAGGGTGGAATGCAATGGCACGATCTCGGCACACTGCAACCTCTGCCTCCCAGGGTCAAGCGATTCTCCTGCCTCAGCCACCTGAGTAGCTGGGATTACAGGCATTTGCCACCATACCCAGCTAAGTAATTCTATTTTTAACATTTCAAAAAACCTCTATGCATAAGACAGTGATTGATTTAACTTCAGTATTAGAAAAGTATTACTACCTTTAAAACTGCCTTTTTAAAAATTATATAGCTTCAAGATTAACAGTCTCCTTTTTGCCTCTACTACCAAGAAGTTCAGAATCAAAACCAAGTCTTAACCATAAAAACTGTGCTGGTCCTTATAATCTCCATACTTGTGTTACTGTAGGTTTTACTTGGCTCCTTTGGTTGCAAGGACCTCAGACGACTAGAAAAGAGGATTTACTGTAAAAAGACAGAAAGTATAATGGGAAAGGTACTGGCCAATGAAGCTGTACTAGTTATCCTCTGTATCTCGCAGGCTCAGGGCCTCTCCCTGGTATCTCTGCTTTTTTCTGTAAGTGCAATAATCTGTTCATATTATCCCTTCTCAACCAACTGTTCTCTTCTGATAAGTCAGTTTCTGTTCTTTCATAACTGGAGTTTGCACATGGCCATCACAAAGCACAGAGGATTTTTAGGGTACTTAAGACTACTCTGTACAATACTACAATGGTAGACACAAGTCATTACACAGTTGTCCAAACCCATAGGATGTACATCACCAAGAGTGAACCCTACTTGTAACCTATGGACTGTGTGCTGTAATGAGGCATTAATGATGTAGGTTCATCAGTTGTAACAAACACATCACTCTGGTAGGGGATGTTGATGATGAGGAAGGCTATGCAAGTGTGTGGAAGGGGGTGTGTGGGAAGTCTCTGAACCTTCTTCTCAATTTGCTGTGAACCTAAAACTGCTCTTTAAAAAAAAAAAAAAAAAAAAAACCATAAACTGTCAAATCCCATAAGAATGGCTCTACGAAAGACCCTCTAAGATACTTAATGCCTCTTTCTTATGGCTCTCTCCACACTTAAACAACCAGTGGCCTAGAACTTGTACCCTTTGGTTGTCTTTTTGTTTAAATGAGCAGTTCTCAAACTTTTGGGTCTTAGGTTCCCTTTACTCTTAAACTACTAAGGGGTCTGATGAGCTTTTATTTATGTGGGTGGTACTGATTAAAATATATCATGTTCTAAATTAAAATGGAAACAATTTTTAAATATTAATTCATTAAAATAACAATAGCAAATGTATTACATGTTACTATAAATAACAATCTATAAAAAATAACTATTTTTTACAAAACAAAAAATTTAGTAACAAGAGTGGCACTGTTTTCCATTTTAGCAAATCTCATTAATGTGTAGCTTAACTGAAGACAGATTCCCATCCTGCTTCTGCATACAGTTTGGACATTTCTTAGAAAATGAGAGTGAAAAGGGGAAATAATAGTATTATTATGAAAATAGCTTTCATCTCACAGATCACAGTTTGAAAACTACAGGGTTCAGTGACTGACTTGATGTTAGGCTTTGCTTAATCTTCATTTCAGATTCTGCAAATGTGCCTACGGAGTTCAAAGATTATTCTTGTTTGTTTATAATTATGAAAAGAGGTTTCGCTGGCTACCAAACAATGGGACATTGTTTCACCCAGGAACCCAGAGAGTAAGTGCCTTTTTCCCCTCTGGTCAAATGCCTATGAGCCTAATCTTTTCTGACCACATGTATTTTAAAAAGTCGGGGGAAGGGATGCTTCAAATGCAAATCCCCCACCCAGGCTCCGAACTCCATAAGGAAATCCCATGTCACATTTCTAAGACAGGCATATGCCACACTACATGGAATCAGAAGCATCAGAAACAAGAAAACTAAAGATAACTGGGGTTTGTGCAACCACAGCAGCTGCTTGCCTCTCCAGATTCCAAATATCACCTACAAAGAGACAAACTCAGGTTTACAAATTCTTCCTATAAATTCTTCCTCAAATTCAGGTTTACACATATAAAACACAAAACAAAGCAATTTCAAGGTTTCTCCACATATGAACTGTTTAATTGTCTGGCTGCTGCCCCTCTAGTCTGCCTGGATGCTTCACGGTTTACCTGTCATCATCTTTTCTCACCGATGGTAACATGTTTTTGTGCCCTCCCACCGCCAGTCCCCCAACACTGACTACAAGTAAGCAGATGCAGTTGGCTTCTCAATAATATCCCTCCCAAGAGGATGGAAGGGAGAAGGTAAAAGAGAAAAGACACACAGGTTTGGATGTAACCACTTTCAAGACCGCCTCTGGCCAATTTCACAATCTTAAGGATAGATGCTCTTGGAAGCTATTCAGTGAACGGGGAATATCCTGCTCAAGGCCAAACTCTGAAGTCAGACACTGATGTATCACACAAAGGAAGCTACTAGCTAAAGAATTCTGTGCCTCCCTTCAGTGAAAGAGGGTATTGGATATTTTAAATAACATTTATAAACAATAAAAATTATGCTGTAATATTAAACAGCAAATGATATGAAATCAGTTTAGTCTAGTTGCTATTTATTTTTAAAAAGAAAAAACAGCTCAAAACTTTTGAGAAAATTATTCTGAACCAAAAGGTTGCCTGCTGAAATTGAAAACTGCTTACACCTAACATCATAATATGTAGCCTAATGGTTAAGAGGCTGATAATTACTGTTTCTCTACTCAGGAAAGCTGCTGGTGAAAGAAGTCTGGATCTTTGGTTGTTAAGTTTTGGATTTTGTGGAGTTTCAGAGTTTGTAAGGGGTCTTAGAGATTACCTAGCACGATGACTCATTTTTTAGATAAGGAAATGAAAGTCTAGAGATACTAAGGAGAAAGTCTAGACATACTAAGGAAAAAGTCTCAGGGTCAGAGGCTTACCTGGTTGCAGGTTGCATAGCCCACACTTAAAATGTGGGTCTGTCTCTTGATTTTTTATCCACTGATCCTTTGACTCACACAAACCTCAAAGAGCCCCCTCAAAATGATATTAAAACTCAGGAGAGTATTTCATTGAATCTCTATGAGCAAAGAAAAAAATTACAGTGCAAATTCTGAAGTCACTACACTCTTTAGAAAATCCAGGTGACAATGCATTATAACAAACACAAAAGAAAAATAAGCAGAAAGCACCACACACCACTAATGCCTCCATCATGAGCCCTGTTACCCAAGTCTGACACCTGGAAGCAGGGCCAAATGGTTGGCCAAGGACACCGGCTAATCAGAACAGATGCTAGCTGCAGACAGCAGCAACTGTGTACTGACTGAACACAAGCTTGGTTGGGAGTTATTTTTGCCAACTACCCCTTCTCCCCACTCAATTTCTCCTACACATTTAGTCATCAGATCCTTACATCCTTCTTGAATCCAAACCCCTTCCAATGCATTTCCAAGTAAACTTTTATCTTTGACAATGACCTGCACATTCCCATTTCCTAGCCTTTGATCTAGTGTCTCATTTCCTCAATCTTCATCATTTTTCAAACCTATCCTTCTGAATGGTCTGCTTTCATATAATCACCTCAGGCAGGATGGAGCTTTCTGTTCTGAATTTCAAGAGACTCTGTAGCTCTTTTAGACTATTGATCACAATCTGCATTAAATGAAAACTATCAATGATCAGATCATTTGATCTTTCTTTATAGAGTTTAAGGAATAGAGTTCTGGTTTTCCTAACATGTCTCCCCAATGTGTCCAGCATTGTTCTTAATATACAATATATAAGAGGTATTCAATAAATATTAAAAATAAAGAAATAATACTCCTTGTTTTTTTTTTTTTTTTAAATCAAGTCAGGATTTTTGTTGTACTACTACTATAGACACTCCCGCTGTGGGGCTTGTGTACTGACTGTTACTCTACCTGAAACACTCTTCCCAAGACAAATGATGGACTCAGTCCTCCACCCTTCAAGGCTTCTGGCTCAGATGCTATCTTCTTAATGAAGCCTAACCTACTGGCATCTATTCCCTCTACCTTACGCTCACATTCCCAATCCCCCTTACTCTGTTCTATTTTTCCCCGTAGCATGTATCACTTCTATGACCTTCTAACATATATAAATTATAATGTTATTTATACAGCAATTACTAAATGCAACATAAACAAGGGGAAGGGTTTTTCAGTAGGGGAAAGTATATTTTGATATATCTCAAGTACCTAGAACACTGCCTGGCACATAGTAGGTGTCCAGTACGTATTTTAAAAATGGAATAAAAGTGTTATGTTAAGTGTTATATTAATTTACATAGTAGCTCTCTATTAACATACTTTTAAAATATATAAAAATATTAATACATAACGTACTATAAAAATAATTTAGTATAATTTTTTCAGTGATGGTTATATATATTGTTAGATATATATAAGTGTGACATTGTTGGAGTTTTCATTTAGATAGGCCATCAAAGAAAGATTCAACAGTTTGCTCATCAATAGTAGGCTTGGAAGTAGGAACTAGATTTCTCAATTGGGGATTCAGTGTTACCCACAGTAATTTTGAATGAAAATATGTGCAATTACCAGACATTCAAATAATAAAAGAAAAAAAAAGAGAGCCTAATTACTAACCTATTACTTTTCCTAATCAATACTGAAAAATAGAACAGTACACACTTTTGACTCAAATCTCAGTATATCTCAAATCTCAGAACCAATGCTTCACTTCTTAGATTAATAGAAAACACAATAATGTGTTGCTTTTTCAAGCTGTTTATAACCATGGTCTCCATACTAAAATGTTATAATTATCTCTTTTTCTATATTTAACTTCATATATTTTCAGTCCTGAACATTATTCAAACAAAAATATACATTTGGCAAGTAATGAACACCAAAAGAAAGCCAATATTACATGTAAAACCCAATCTTATTTGTCAAAAATGGCACACACAAGAAACCAGTTTAAAAACGATGAGTTTTTAAACATTATTGTTAAACCTGAGGTGGTAAAGAATTGTGTGAAAAATACTACTCTTTAACTTCAGATAAAGTTAACCTTACCTAAAAGTAAATTAAAGTTCACCTACTGCTGAAATGAACATAATTTCTGCCATGAAAACAGTAATTACCACTTTCTGAGGGCTTACTGAGTGCCAAGATCTTTAAGTTACCTCATGTAATTCTCACAGCAATCCCATGAGGCACAGATCACCCTCAATCAACAATGAGTAAACTGAGGAGTATGTGAAGTTAACCAACTTGTTCACGATTATCAAGCTAGAAGATGGAAGAGCTGGAATACAGATACAGACCTTTATGGGAGCAAAGTTCGTACCTCAACCACCACCACATCTGCCCTTGCTATATGAAGGTAAGGTACGTTAACAATCATTTCTCCCACAAACTCTGAGAAAGCTCTACCTGATAAAGGGAGGGAAGAGAATAAAACAATTGCTTCCCTATCAGAGTGCTGGGAAGAAAGGGCTTCTGTAAGAATGACTAGATCATCAGAATGAAGGTGAAAGGAGAACGAACTTCTGGATGGAAACACAAAGGAAACTGGTTTGGCTTTTATTCATTCAAAAAATACTGCCATTCCAATTTGCTCAGGGCTCTCTACTGGGTATTGGAAATGCCAATGCATATGTTTCCTGCCTCCAAGTTGCTCTGGCTACTGGAGATAAAGAAAATAAGTGAATTAAGTGTTATTTACTAGACATGTTTAGGGACTACATTGATCCTTGAAACACGGATTTGAACTGCACAGATCTACTTATACATGGATTTTCTTCCACCTCTGCCACCCCTGAGACCAACCCCTCTTCTTCCTCAGCAGCGTACTCAACGTCAATAGGATGAGGATGAAAGCCTTTATGATGATTCACTTCCATCTAATGAAAACATACTTTTTCTTCCTTATGATTTTCTTAGTCACATTTTCTTTTCTTCAGCTTACTTTATTGTAAGACTAGACTTCTCAATTGGGGGTTTAGTGAATTGAATAAAAGTGTTATTTTAAGTGTTATATTAATTTACATAGTAGCTCTCTATTAATATACTTTTAAAATATATGAAAATATTAATACATAATATACTATAAAATAATTAAGTATAATTTTTTCAGTGATGGTTATATATATTTATATATATGTGTTACATTATTAGTGTTTTCATTTAGATAGGTTATGTAACATATTGTATATGTTATATACAATAAATATAACATACAAAGTATGTGTTACTCGACTATTTACCCTATCAGTAAGGCTTCCAGTCAATAGTAGGCTATTAGTAGTTAAGTTTTTGGGCAATCAAAAGTTATACTCAAATTCTCAACTGGATGGGGAGGTGGGGTCAATGCCCCTAACCCCCGCATCGTTCAAAGGTCAACTGTATATATATCTTACTTAATACAAAATTATATAAATGAAATGTACATGTAATCTAATGATACATAAATACTAAAGTAGAAATTTGAACTGAGGGCTGTGAGAATTCTTACAAAGAGTCTTTCAACCCTGCCCTGTAGTAAGACAGGCTTCTCATAAGAATGGGTTTGGAGCTTAAAGCTAATTCTTGAAGGTAGGAGAGAAGTTCCATAGGGGCAGCAGGAGTTCAGTGAAGGAGAACATCTATTTTTGGTAGAGGACTGCATGTACACAGGCATGGATGTCTGATTCAAAAAGTTTGATGTTTGGTTGGAAAGCTGTGACAGGTGAGATTGACCAAGTGGTGAGAATGATGGGCTTGGAGCTTCATTTTTCTAAAAGTGGTTTAGAGTCTATACACTGGGGAATGTGTATAGAACTCTGGATATCTGATGGCAGAGCAGCTGGAGGAACCTAGAGACAACAGGCAGTTTGACCAATATAAGGCTTATTACAACAATCCAAGTAAACCTGCAAGAGATGGAAATTTCAAAAGTACTCTTGGGAATAGACAAAGAAGGCCAGAGTCTGGGGACAGGTCTGAGCTAAGTCAGCAGGCCATGGGCACTGATACCGTAAGGTTAAAGGGAAAATGCGGGTCTTATTTCTGGTTGGGGTTACTCATTGATGTCATTTACTGAAGGAAGAGAGAAGAGCATATTGCGGGGGAAACAGAATTATTTCTATTTAGAATATGCTAAACTGGAATGCAGTCTCGGGCTATGGGCCACAGTCTTGAGAACTGTAGGTATAGGATAATTAAACCACAGATGTAGATCACCAAAAAAAAAAGAGTAAGCAGCAGGAGGGCAGAACCTTCGGGAGCCTCACATCAAAGGCTCTGACTGAGAAAGAAGAACCAACAGAAAAATCTGGA
The DNA here is from genome assembly GCF_000951045.1 of Mandrillus leucophaeus. Lineage (NCBI taxonomy): Eukaryota > Metazoa > Chordata > Mammalia > Primates > Cercopithecidae > Mandrillus > Mandrillus leucophaeus. The sequence goes on from NW_012103565.1 coordinate 855,712, forward strand.
GGTAACTCAGGGTTTACTACACTTAAAAAAAAAAAACCACACACACACCAAATACTCAACCATGATACGACTCAATCCACTGGAAGGCATCTTTTTGGCTCCTTTCTTTTCCTACCCATAACAATAGCTCTGGGCTGAAGAAGCTACCCTAATGTTTCACTTCTCTCCACTCCAGGAAACAAGCTGCACTTGCATAATTGCTGCAGATGGAAAAGCTCTTCTGTTCTTTGTGCCAATACGGTTAGAAGTCTTTTTGCAACTATGTAATTTGTTCCAATGAGCTTAAGGTCTAATACTAATGGTTGTCTTCCTATACTAAAAGAGTACATATTTATAAAAATGTAAAACATTCACTGGTAACTGAGAGAAGAGCTATTCCTCCACCTGTAATGAGGTGAGGCTGCAGGAAAGTGAGGTGTAAAGCCTGCATTCAAAGCTTAGTACAGGAGGAGCAGTAAATAAACAGGGAAGGGCACACATCTTGGAAAGAAAAACTACTCAGGTTTCCACCAGCCTGGATCACTGTAGCATCCAACTACAGCTAAGCAAAGACATACAAGTCCAGCATTTAACCCCAGCACTAAACCCCAGAGACTAGGACATACCTAATACCACTTCCCTCTCTGCTAATGTAAGCATCAAGGCAGCAAGGGGGAAGGCTTTTGCCAAGACTGCCTGAGATCACACAGTAGGTGGAGCAACACCAGGTAACAGCAGTTCCGCAACCACAGGGGCTATAAAAGAATGACGGCTTCCTTCATGCATTTTGGCTCTTGTGAGTTCTGAAGCTTTACAGCAAAAGAATAAATGTCAGATGGTTCCCTGGAAGATATATTTCATGAGTCTGCTGTTGTCAAGGTACTCTTGAGAGGAATGCCTTCAAAGGTGAGTAACAGTAAAATGCCACACACCAGTCCATCTGGGCTTGAAACCTTGCAATACAAAATGACAGTGACATGGGAACCATGGTTCACCTCTAGTTTGTATAAAAGATGAACTCAAAGTAAAAATCAGCAAAATATTTGTGTATACAGAGAATATTCTCAAATGTGTAGATGGAAATGGTTAAGGAAAGAATTTTGATACCAAAAGAATTTTTAAATCATTGATTTTAAAAGTTGTAGGACCACAGATGGCTCTCTGGACATTGGTCTATAAAATCCAAATTCCTAAAACAATAGAAAGCAATTTAACCCTTAATGGCTTGCAATTTTTCCTTCTTCCATACTCTCAATCCACGAAAATAAGGGAGTCACTTGTGATGACAAATTTGCTCCATCTTCTCCAGTCATCCATTCAGAGCATCTCGAGTACTCTCTACATCTCTCCAAGCCCAAACCGTTTTCTTGAGGATGATGAAGATCAAAATGGCAACAACTTGGGTAGGAAACTCCTTTGCAGAAAAAAGGGTGTCCATATCAGACGACAGTACATGTCTTGCAAATCACTGGTAAATTCCTGTGATGCAACAGCAAAGACTAAAGATGGGGCCAGAAATAAGTTGAATCGTCCTAAGGAATATGCCATGACTAAGACATTTCCTCCCCTTGGAACTGGCCCACTAAATGCTCATGACATAGACTTTAACCAAGGCTTCCTAGTTACTGCAAATGGAGGATGCTGCCACTGATGATGATAATGACACTGACAGGAGCTAATATTTACGGAGCATTTGATACATACGGGGACTGTTCTAAGAGCTTTCCATGTATATATCAGACAGTCCTGATAAAAACCCTATAAAATAGGTACAACTATTATTCCCATTTTACAGATAAGGAAACCGAGACACAGAGAGTAAAGCAACTTGCCCAATGTGACACAACTTGAGGGGGGTAGAGGCAGTCTGATACCAGGGCTTGTGCTCTGAACCTCTATATAATATCAAGTCCATAAACTATATTCACTCACTTACTCGATCATTAATTCAGTCTATAAATATTTACAGAGTACTTAGAAATTCACGGACATTGTACTGGGTGCCAGATTGTAACTCAGTCAAGTAAACACAGTCCCAGCCTTGTGGAGTTTATGCTGAATATATGCCATTAATAAAATAATTACATCAGTTATTATTCCAGGAGAGATAGATTATTTAGATACAAGGTTCCTAGGACAAAGGTAAAGTAACTTGGAACATAATACCCTCATCAGTTCCCAGCCATTGCCTTCCTGAAGTGTAGATGTGCTGTGTTGATGTGGCCAAGATAACTTCTGTAGATACTATATAAATTATTTCAATCCACCACTCACTCTACTGAATCTCTTCAGTACCTAACTCAAAATGCAGAGCAATCTGGGTGCTCCTACGGGTATTCACACTACAGAATTAGTCTAAAAGTTGGTTCAAGAAGGCCTTTCAAAATTCACAACTGCAATGGAAGTGCAACAAAATTAATCTCAGGTCAAAAAATGCTCTTGGTATCTGCATTCAAGACTGCTTGACCAAGTTTTTAGATAACATGTAGGTGCTGAGCAAAAGATGACAGGGCTACACGTACAATGACATAACTGAGGGAGAAGGTGAGTGTTTGAGAGATCTTGGATCCACACAAATACCAAGGGCACGGTAAGTCCTACAATACAGCAAGAGTTTTCTTTGATAAAACCACCTTCAGCAAATGATATTAAATGAATAAATAGTAAGCAACCGGAATGTCAACACTCTAAGACTATTTTCCTGCTAAGCATAGCTCCACACCTATAGTATTAAAATTAGCACATATTTTCATATATTATATATGTAATATATATGTTTAAATTCATTGTAACTTAGCACAAGCTCAGAAGAAAATGCCTACTTAACACTGTGTAAAATGAACTCCTCACATTAGGAAGTCCAGTGACTCAGAAGGATAAAATGACTCAGAAATGCTGGTCTTCTATGGTAGAAACCATGGCATAATGACAGAATCACAAGCTAGTGTAAATAACGGCAGGGTTATGTAACAGTTTAAAAGGAGGAGTCCCCATAGATTCCATGCGCACATTTCTCTGGACACAGAGCTTCCTGAAATTTTCTTCAAATTCACCTTCTATGTCTTCTTTATTAGGATATTATTCATAAATGGTATCACACTAGAAATCCTGGAAAACAGAAAATTTCAGAAGCTTTCTCCTGTAAGTACAAAACTTGGAATGCATCATGATGACTGATGAGTGAGAGTCTACTATTACACTGCTGTTTTGAAGCTGATTAAGGTGTACAGTAACTTGCTTGGGTACAGCTGAAGTGCTTTATTCAGAGGCCATTTGTCATTGCTGTAGAACATGACCTTACCATTTGGGTTCAGTTCCCCATAGGCTCATTATAATTCATGGGAATAAACAACTCGTCCAAAACTCCTTGTTAGATTAAATGTGAAATTCCCGCCCCCAACCCAACACATACTTTTTAACAGTGGCTGGATGCACAGAATAACACAAGCTCCCTCCTAATTCCCTAGTGAATACCCTAAGGTAATTCCTTGCAGCTGGGCTGTCCTACTTGTATGAAGAAATTGGCCTGGTATAATATAAACAAAATTTGTCTAGGGCTCAGGGAAGTCCTAGCTCTGCCACCATTATCCTGACATGGGGCCTATTCAAGATATCACTTAATCTAGAGGAGAGTGGCATTAGCTGCAGAAGAGCCTTTCAATTATATTTTCCTATCTCCCACAAGAGGATTTTGAATCATCTTTTTTTTAATATCCTTGGATACTTCTTCCTGAAGACATCATGTCTCACATTGAGAAAACTGTTTCCAAATCAACTGCTCTAACACTGTTAGAGAAACACAGTAGATACAACATTACCAGATGTACTGAGTTAAACAGTATCCTCTCAAAATTCATGTCCACCCAGAACCTCAGAATGTGACCTTATTTGGGAAACAGGGTCTTTGCAGATGTAACTAAGACAGGATCATACTGGACTGGGGGAGACCTAAATCCAATGACTGGTGGCTTTATAAGAAGGTCACGTGGAGCTGGGCACAGTGGCTCACACCTGTAATCCAGCTACTTGGGAGGCTGAGGTGGGAGGATCCCATGAGCGTAGGAATTCAAGACCAGCCCAGGCAACATAGTGAGAAGTGATCTATGAAAAAAGTCAAAACATTAGCCAGGTATGGTGGTGAACATCTGTAGTCTCAGCTACTTGGAAGGCAGAGGCAGGAGGATCACATGAGCCCAGGTCTTTGAGGCTGTAGTGAGCTATGATCATGCTGCAGCACTCCAGCCTGGGCAACAAAGCAAAACCCCCTTCCTAAAACAAACAAATAAACATCCGTGAAATGAGCCAAGCATGGTGGTGCACACTTATAGTCCCATCTACTCCAGAGGCTGAGGTGGGAAGATCACTTGAGTCCAGGAGCTCAAGTCTGCAGTGAGCTATGATTGCACCACTGCTCTTCGGTGTGGGCAACAGAGCGAGACTCCATGTTTTGTTTTGTTTTTAAAGGAGTCCATGTGAAGACATAGAGACACAGAAAGGAAGGCAATGTGAAGATGCAGGCAAGGACTGGAGAGACACATTCACAAGCCAAGCAATGCCAAGGATTACTAGCAAGCACCAGAAGCTAGGAAAAAGCAAGGAAGAATGCTCTACAGCTTTCAGAAAGAGCATGGCCCCCCTGACACCCTGATTTCAGGCTTCCAGGCTCCAGAATCGTGAGAGAAAAACTGCTGTTTGAAGCTACCCAATCTGTGGTAATGTGATGGCAGCCCCAGGAAACTAACATACCAGGTAATCCACATGAACTAACAGTAATGTATACTGTGAGAGTATAATAATCACAATCACAAGAACTACCAAAACAACAATAAATCCATACACAGTCAATGTCAGTTAGCTTTAGACAATAATCACTATTCTGAATGCTAACCATTTATAGATCAATCTTCTCATCCCAATCAAACTTCCCATAACACATACACGAGATTCATCTTCAGAGAACCGAGATTTTACCATTTTAAGGCCTTTTTCAAAAAATCTTCAATGACCATGCATTTATCTTAGCAAGATATATATATATATATATATTTATATATATATATCTCCACCCTATAGTATCCTATAGCAATTATTCAGTCGGGTTGGTGAAAATTAGTTTAATGGAAATGCTTTACTTCTGTGTTGACATTTACTCATCAGTCATTTATCCCCTTTAAATATGGTATGAAGTCTTGGAGTGGGATGGGGAGAATCTTCCATGTTACGGATCCACTACCTTTACGTTACATAACGCTTACTATTCATCCTGAATCAAGGCTTTCACGTTATCCCATTAATCCTCTTACCAAATTGGTTTATTTCTCTCCAAACATGTTTGGTCCTTTGGTACCTCCATGGTTTGGGCGTTTTTTTTCCCCCCACTCCATTAATTTTGTCTGAAATACCTTACTTTCCTATCTTTAGCTAATCCAATCCTAGCCAGTCTTCTAAATCCAGTTCATATCCAGGGAGCCGTCCTAGACCATTATCTCCCATTGTCTTCTGACCTCACTGCTTTGCCAACATCACACTCACTGGTGTACCGGTACTTCTGCTATTATGTTTACTCTGTGTTACTTATTTCATGATTTCATTTTTCATAAAAATGAAAAATGTCTCCCTAACTGAATTATAAAGTGTCTGAGACCCAGAAGCCACACTATGTTAGAATTGAGCATAACCTTTTGTACAGAGCTGATATTTAAATATTTGTTAGTTGGCTAGAATACATGTGACATAAAAATGGACAGTTTAAAGTGCCACTTCAGCATGAATAGCAGTTAGCACAATCTGACTAACTCCTCTCAATATTAAAACAGAAGACATTTCTGAAGAAGGTCAAGACAAATTAAACTATTGGCATAAATTTTTCCCCTACAGAAGGTCATTCTATTTTGAAAAACATTTTGAATGGTAATAATACTGTACAAATAAACTATCTTCAGAATTTAAGCAATTGCTTATTACAATCAGCTATATTAAATAATAATAGTGTTTGTACTTCAGTCAATAAACTAACAAATTATTCATTGAGTTCTCAATTTGTACAAGGAGCCACAATAAGATCTACCAGAGGAGAGATGAATAAAAGACCAGCCAACTCTTCAACACCTAACAGTTTAACGGAAGAGACAGACTTAAACATTGTGTGAAGCAAAAGTTAAATACGCAATACAACATAGCTAACCCACTGAGTACCGTGTGTGACTCATTTCAATTGGTAGGGCTCAGGAACCATCTGCCAAAAATAAAAATACAAACAAAAAGATAACACTTGAATGAGGTGGGGAAGATAATTACAACTTTGTAGACCAAGATGGCAAAGCAGGATTCTGGGCTATATGCAGAAAGAGCAAAAGGTATAGGTAGGAAAATTTACTCTCACCCCATATCTTTACCTTCTCTCAGCAGATGACCTTGCCTGCTACCTCCCAGGAAAAAATAAAAGGCATTCCTCTCCTATATCGCAAAACTGAATGACATTTCTCTCTCCTTTCCTGCTCTCTCAACTGTCCCCATTCTTTCCCACAGCTAACTTTTCCAAACTGTTCAGGACCCTCTTGCTGCTTGTCTCCTGCCAGATCTTGCTCCAGCACTCATGCTCTCCCTCCTGCTCTTTGTGGCCACATTTTTGAAAGAATGGTCTCTATGTCTTATCTGTACTTCATCTCTAATTCGCTATTCAGCTGCCTAAGTTTAACTGTCTCTTATATCTTATACAATGTGTTCTTTTTATTCAGTAAAATAAAGTGAAATAATGATGTTACTTTCTGATTTTACACTTTCTTAGTTTTAAAATAAGTTAACCACTATTTCTTCTTAAAAATTATTGGCTATAACCAGGAAACAGAATATATACTCTCTGACTAGGATTTCTCATGTCTAAAAAGTAAATTATTAAAACAGCTGAGACTAAGTATTTTCAGTAAAGAGCCTGTTACTGTATTGATCAATGAGAATTCTGAACCTTAAACATGCTGTTCTCTCAGTGTATCTTTCCCTAAGTCAGAACTCTTTCTAATTCTGTAGATGAGAAGAGGTAGGGTGTGCAATTCATCTTCCTCAACAATACAAAGGAAGTACTTTTAAGGAAATTATTTCATATAAGCCAGGGTCCTCAATCTTTTTCAGAAGATTGGAGTAAGTTAAGGTTTGATATCTCAGCCCTATACTGACATACTTGGAAAGATGGACCCTGACTGATGCTCTGCTTCCCTGGCAGTTTCATTTACTAAAAGAATAATGGCTAAGATGGTTTCTCCTCTTATATACAATAAATAGCTAGAATTCTCCATAACTTACTTTGCTCATCTTTCTTGCCTTCAAAGCCAAATTAATCAGTATCCATTAAGCACCTACACTAACCTCAAAAGGGCAACAAACCACTCCTATGTTAAATAAACCTAAGTTTTTCCATGGACAGTAAGCGTTAACGCAAACTATCCTATAACTGTTGGGTAATGGAGGGATCTCTGTTCATCTTCTCATACTTCCTTTGTAATGAACACTTCAAAAGTCCATTGAAAAATCTAATGATCTGCCTTTATCTTTTAAAAATAAATTTATCTCATACACTCCCCTCCCTTTAAAAACAGCTCTCCTCAAAGTAGATAATTTTGTATCATAAACTTCTATCTACCTAAGAAACAGAGTTTACAGATCTATCAAATGTATTAGATATCACAGAAATTTCATAAATACTTGTCACTAGGCTGACTTATATTTAACAATATTGTTAATAGTCCCAGAAAGGGCACCAAGCAAATGTTTTGACTAGAGATCAAACAGAAAACTTCAGGTCCACTAACATTTGTAGGGGCTGGGGCAGGATTACAAATGGAGGCCCACACTCCATGTTTACATATTTAAAAGTTACAAGTCCAGTTGAACTATTAAATAAAATATGGTCTCATCCTCCAGTCTTGACAAATACACCCTCCAACAGCTGGAGGTACAGGTTCAAACTCAAAGTTCTTAGTCTCCTTGAAGTTCCATGCCATATTGTGGTGACACAGGGGGCCAGCCCACCCCCTTCTCTTTCCGTTCCCAGTTTTGTCAAGACTTTGAGGGGCCTTGCACTCAAGTGTGGACATCCTGTCTACTGCAAACTGCTACCTCTTTGCCACCTCTCAGGCCTAAGAGCATATTCACTGGTTTTATCTTCCTAAGGACACATTTAGGAAAAATGTCAGTGAAGAAGACGTTTGGAGCAGTTTGGGGCAGGAAAATCCAGGGTCTTGGTAGGGGGAGGATGGAGTGGGAGAGAGGAAGGATGGAATGGGAAGAGGGAGGACTTGGGCTGATCACATATATCCCCCTGAGCCCTCAGATTCTTCACCCTATGGGGAAGTGTGAGCAGAGCAGAGCCTTCTAATTCATAGGTTCTGAAGCAGAGTTTCTCTCGCCCAGGACTAAAGGCAACACTGGATAATTTACCAAATGGAGAATTTACCAAATCAGTCTTGTTATTAGTTAATATACTAGTTGAAATTTAATATGTAGAAAGATTAAGTAGGTAAATAAAAGTTAAAATTCCAATCTTTAATCACTTCAGTTCCCCAAACATCTGCAATCAAAGGGTCTAATATTTATGTGGATCTATCTACAGACTAAACCTAGATTCTGTGCTTTTTTTCACAATTTCATATAAATTTACAGCATTCTATTCAGATGCTAGAGGGAGCTGGAAAAAACAAGAAGCAGAAGGAACAAAGAAAGAACACAGAGTATCAAAGACAAGATCAGACATGCAGACATAAGGGAAAGCATTTTCTTCCTGTTCTGTTGCTTATGTGGCAAAGTTTAAGGCACCATGATTAACCATCTGATTAAAGCCACTAGCATCACAGCTTGCTCTCACTAACGCAGATTCATGGAGTTTACTCACTGGCCTCCAATTGCCCCCATCCTAGCCACTCTGACAGGGTAGGTCAAGCTGAACCTTGTCAGCATTTAAGTGGATACTGATGATAGCTCTCCCTACATTAGAATCTCTTACCTCACCATAATTTGCTACGCTACAACTTTTATGCTACTTAGCAAGAAAATTATTCTGTTAACTTGAAAAAACTAATAAATACATACACATACTCCACAGGAAGGGAAGTATTTCAACTGGAAATCTTATTTATGTGTACTTACTGAGATTGTACCATTGTCTAGACCTATGGACAGTCTTCTTGTTTCCGGGTTAAAAGACATGCATGAACATGGAGCTGAAAGAAATGAACATGTTGATGAAATTAACAAAACCATGATTCTCATCGATTCAGGAGTGCCTAACTAGCTAAAAGTGTGGGGTTGTATTTTCCCCACTATCTCCTGGAAAACATTTCATTTAACACCCACTCACCAAAAAATAAAAACAGTAATTTTACAGCTACCCCATAGTTGTTCAGTTATCCTTTTAATGAATATAACAAATAAGATATTCTCAAACTGGGCAAGTTCCAAGGGGCTTGGTCTTAGCTGGGTCTGTCAGTATGGAGTCTAAATTTGCTTGACTAGATTAACAATACTTTGTGCTGTGTAAGATTTCTGTTACCACTCTCTGTACCACTCCAATTCCATCTTAAACAGAAATAACCTATCCTTTCTGAACTAGACAAACAAAAGAAAGATCTTATTATACCTCCACCCTCCCCACCCACATACAGACACATACACACATGAGTATAGAAGTCTATTTTTTGATTCAGAATTGATTTGGGGCGTGTGAATTAACAGGAGTTTTTTGCTGTTGGCCTTTGGGGGTGTGCTGGAGTCTGCTGATTGAAAATGACTAAGAAGGATTTGTCTCAATCTAAAAAAGAACCAACTCATCATAGGGCTAGGCACTGTAGGAAAGAAACCAGGTGAGTCAGTAAACCCAGGCCTGGACTGGGTCTCCCTGTTCCGCAGGACTGACTGCCTGAGTACACCTGAGCCTAAGTAAATTAAGTATGCTTGGAAGCCACGTATGGTCAACAAGTGCTTACCAAACAGTCGGCTCCCAGGCCCCTGCCTTCTCTACCTATGCTTGCTCCTAACTGCTCCCACTAAATAGGGGGTCTTTTGACAATTCACCCAATACTGAAATATTTAATAGTAGTTCTGAAGAGCCCAGCACAGTTTTTATATGTCTCCCTTCATATTCACAGAAGCCATGTAGATCATGAACTACCTATTATCATAATCACAATCAGCATGAGGTATTTTTTATTCCTACTTTTCACAGTTATGATTAGATGTTTTACCCAAGGTCACACAGGAAACAGTTGGAGAAGGTTCAAAGACATCATTCAAACATACAGTCCCATTTTCAAACAACCTACTTAGATTATTTTTAAACGATAAAAGAACTTCAAGTTCTCCTGACAGTCACTTCATAAACATATCACTTAGTAACATATTTTTCATTCCCTATAAAACGACCCTGAATAAAACAACAAAAAGATCTTCTAAACTGCATATTTACTTTTTTCTAATTTTCTATGATATATTCAGAAAATAAAAACATACTAAAAAGAACTTCCCCCTAAAACTTCCACCAGTACAACAGACTATCCTCTTTCTACTTAGCTACAAAATAAAACCAGATTCCCAAGAGCACACTGCTGAAAACAGCATTCAAATGATATTTAATGCACTGCCCTAAGAAAGTCAGTTTTATTGCCCTTGATTTGTAAACTATGTTGGCACAATTTCTATACAACACTAAGATGCCGGGCCTCATAATCCCATAACATGTGTGCAGAATTAAAATCAAATCATCTCATGGAAAATTAACATGTTAGCTGAAAAAAAATCTAAAGAAAAAATACACTGGGATTACAACTGTGTAAAGTACATACACACATAAGTACAGGATACATGGAAAGACTATTCTTGTGTTCAAATGACAAGATTATTTCTATAACACTGTCTTTACTCTTATTTTGCCATTCCTGTTAAAATGAATTTTAAATATCTCACAATTTATGAAGATGTAAGTATGATCATATGAAGCAAAACTCAACTGCAACCCCAAGGGGCTAGTGACTAGCCAGGAATAACCTTATCATTTAGCTGCCCACTTGACCATCCAAAAGTATTTCCTGTGTGATTTCCTCCAAAGTCCATATCCAGTTATGCTATAATTAGAAAACCCACTGAACTTTGAATGTGATTTAAAATACTTCTTTACAACACTGCACAGGCTACTCTTAAATCTTCATTGCCATTCCCTTATTCCTTGTTTTTTCCCCAATTTCCTATGTTTCTTGTTATTCTTTCGAGAAAAATTTATAATCTTTACTATGTTCAAGGCAAGTCCTACAATGATATATAAGGTATTATTGCTGCCATCAAGGAATTAAAAGAATTTATAGATTGTGAAACCAATGGTATATAGGAACGGTAAGACAATTTCACCCTATTGGTTCAAATCATTTTATGCATAGTAAGAAACACCACCATATTTCAAAGCAAAGAACTGTTCCTATAATAAATGAATTCAGCAAAGTTTCAGAATACAAAGTTAATGCACACAAATCAGTAATTCTGCTATACACCAACAGTGACCAAGCTGAGAATCAAATCAAGAACTCAACTCCTTTTACAGTAGCTGTAGAAAAATACAATAAAATACTTGGGATTCCTAACCTAGGAGGTGAAAGACCTCTACAAAGAAAACTACAAACACTGCTGAAAGAAATCACAGGTGACACAAACAAATGGAAACACATCCCATGCTCATGGATGGGTAAAACCAATATTGTGAAAATGACCATATTGCCAAAAGCAATCTACAAATTCAATGCAATTCCCATCAAAATAGCACCATCATTCTTCACAGAACTAGAAAAAACAATCCTAAAACATATGTGGAACCAAAAAAGAGCCCACATAGCCAAAGCAAGACTAAGCAAAAAGAACAAATCTGGAGGAATCACATTACCTGACTTCAAACTATATATAAGGCCATAGTCACCCAAACAGCATGGCACTGGTATAAAAACAGGCACACAGATGAATAGAACAGAAAAGAGAACCCAGAAATAAACCCAAATCCTCACAGCCAACTGATCTTTGACAAAGCAAACAAAAACATAAAATGGGAAAGGACACCCTATTCAACAAATGGTGCTGGGATAGTTGGCATGCAACATGTAGAAGAATGAAACTGGACCCCCATCTCTCACCTTACACAAAAATCAACTCAAGACGAACCAAAGCCTTCAATCTAAGACCTGAAACCATAAAAATTCTAGAAGATAACACTGGAAAACCTGTCTAGGCATTGGCTTAGGCAAAGACTTCATGACCAAGAACCCAAAAGCAAATGCAGGCTGGCTGCAGAGGCTCACGCCTGTAATCGCAGCACTTTGGGAGGCTGAGATGGACGGATCACTTGAGGTCAGGAGATTGAGACCAGCCTGGCTAACATGGCGAAACCCCATCTCTACTGAAAATACAAAAATTAGGTGGGTGTGGTGGTGCACACCTGTAGTTCTAGCTACTCGGGAGGCTGCAGCACGAGAATCGCTTGAACCCAGGAGGCAGAAGTTGCAGTGAGCCGAGATGGCACCACTGCACTCCAGCCTGGGCAACAGAGCAAGACCTTGTCTCAAAAAAAAAAAAAAAAAAAAGCAAATCCAATAAAAACAAAGATAAATAGATAAGACTTAATTAAACTAAAAAATCTTCTGCCTAGCAAAAGAAACAATCAGCAGAGTAAACAGACAACCCAAAGAGTGGGAAAAAATTTTTTAGCAATTTATACATTCAACAAAGGACTAATATCCAGAATCTACAAGGAACTCAAACAAATTAGGAAGAAAAAAAACAATTCCATCAAAAAGTGGGCTAAGGACATGAATAGACAATTCTCAAAAGATATAAAAATGGACAAAAAACATGAAAAAATGCTCAACATCACTAATGATTAAGGAAATGCAAATCAAAACTGTAATGCAGTACCACCTTATTCCTGCAATAATGGCCATAATCAAAATTCAAAATATAAGAGATGTTGGCATGGATGGGGTGAAAAGGGAACACCTCTGCGCTGCTGGTGGAAATGTAAACTAGTGCAACCACTATGGAACACAGTGTGGAGATTCCTTAAAGAACTAGAAGTAGAACTACCATTTGATCCAGAGATCCCACTACTAGATATCTACCCAGACAAAAAGAAGTCATTATACGAAAAAGATACTCACACACGCATGTTTATAGCAGCACAATTCACAACTGCAAAAACATGGAACCAGACCAAATGCCCACCAATCAACAAGTGGATAAAGAAATTATGATGAACCATGGAATATTACTCAGTCATAAAAAGTAACAAAATAATGCCATTCATAGCAACCTAGATGGAATTGGAGACCATTATTCTAACTGAAGTAATTCAGGAATGGAAAAGCAAACATCACATGTTCTCACTCACAAGTGGGAGCTAAACTATGAGGATGCAAAGGCATAAGAATAATACAGTGGACTTTGGGGACTCGAGGAAAGGGCGGGAGTAGGGTGAGCAATAAAAGACTACAGGTTGGGTAGAGGGTACGCTCGTCGGGTGATAGGTGCATCAAAATCTCAGAAATCACCAGTAAAGAACTTATTCATGTAACCAAGAACCACCTGTTCCCCAAAAATCTACAGAAATAATAATAATAAAAGACTGCTTCTATAAATGAGCATAAACAAAAGAAATCTGAGCAGAAATCTTACTGTTCTACAACCCATATGCCTGAACCCAAGATGTTCTAGACAGGGGAGTGTCAGAGTTTGAGAGCATTAGCTCCCAGGCACATCCAAAGCCATAATCACCACTTCAAAGAGGCATTTTGGGAAAACACCAGGCAAACCTCTGTGTGTGTGTGTGTGTGTGTGCACATGTGCACGCAGCAGGTGAGACGTACAACACTCCTCAAACCATTTTCCAACTGTGACACTCCCACAGGAACAGGCCTTGGATTGACCCCAGTAGGTCCAAAGAAGCAGAGAGCAGATTCAAAAGAATATTGATGCCCAGATTTGTTGTTACAATAAAGTCTTCCTTTTCTTTTATGAATTAGAAAGGTAAACAGATTGACACAGAGATTCTTCTAACTTCAACTCACCAGAAATTAACAAAAAAGCAACTAAAAAAACTAGTGCTATGGCCCATACAAAACGGGCTCCCAGCCATGAAAGACAAATATCAAAGGGGCAAAACTGTCTGGGGAAGGAAGAGACACTAAAGTAAAGGTAACTATGACCCAATGGCAAAGAGGATCCTTTGGCAGGAAGAATAACAGGAAGCGACAAACAAAATATGATTTAAGTACAATATTTTTTGTAGCTAAGTTGTGAAATATAGCTACAAATATTTGTGATGCCTCACAAATGAGAGCTCTGCTTTAAACACTATAAAACGAATAATTCATAAGACAATAAAGTAATAATTGGTCTCTATGAAATCTGAATGTGCAAATTACAGGCAAACTGGCTGGAGACTGGTCTACTCCCCACCTTAAAATTACTTTCTCCAAAGGGTGAATGAAGTGCCTGACCAGAACCATAAAATTATAATACAGCTGCCCTCTACTGACTTCCTCTATCAAAACTGCATTCCTGAACTCTAGATGAAATAAATACAGCATGATAGAGATTGTGAAGATATATTTATCACCCCCACTTTTAACTGTTTCCCCATGAGAATAACCATACAGAATGAAATGTGTAGGGAGATGCCATTTGCCAAGACTTATCACATATATCATGGTATATGTGGGTGGCCTGAGACTTCTTTACTAACCCAATAACTGAAATTCAAGGCTTTGCCACTGGTTTTGTTGACATTATATTCTAGTCTATATTTTCCCCAACATTTTAATTAAAATCTAGGGGAAAAATGATTACGGTTTTTTGGTAAACAGTACAGGACTCATTTTCCATGTTAGCTGAATAAGATTTCCCATCTACCTTTTCTGTTTCAGACTAATGACAGTCAAAAGAAATATAATGGAAAAGTTTTAGGAAGCAATGAAATGCACAAATAAGATAAAGAAGAAACTGTGCAGGTCTATGAGTAATGTAACCTCTTATTCTCTTATATTAGTATCAAGACTTTGGTTCTGACTGGCCTGTCAGTGTCTCACCTTTAAAATTAGATACTTTCTTTCCTTGAATTCTGGGTATTTGGTAAAATAATAAAGAAAGAAAAAGAAATAAAATAAAAGTAAACACTTTCATAACACTGTGTGTTTGGTAAAATGAAGTCTTTGTAACTTAAGACAAATATTCAGCTTAAAATTCAGTGAAAACGAAAACATAGAGATACGTTCGTCAGCTTGCTCCTTTCTGCCCGTGGACGCCTCCAAAGAAGCATCGTTAAAGCCTCTCTTCTCCCTGCCGTCATGTCTAAGTCAGAGTCTCCTAAAGAGCCCGAACAGCTGAGGAAGCTCTTCATTGGAGGGTTGAGCTTTGAAACAACCGATGAAAGCCTGAGGAGCCACTTTGAGCAATGGGGAATGCTCACGGACTGTGTGGTAATGACAGATCCAAACACCAAGCGTTCCAGGGGCTTTGGGTTTGTCACATATGCCACTGTGGAGGAGGTGGATGCAGCCATGAATGCAAGGCCACACAAGGTGGACGGAAGAGTTGTGGAACCAAAGAGAGCTGTCTCAAGAGAAGATTCTCAAAGACCAGGTGCCCGCTTAACTGTGAAAAAGATATTTGTTGGTGGCATTAAAGAAGACACTGAAGAACATCACCTAAGAGATAATTTTGAACAGTATGGGAAAACTGAAGTGACTGAAATCATGACTGACCGAGGCAGTGGCAAGAAAAGGGGCTTTGCTTTTGTAACCTTTGACGACCATGACTCCGTGGATAAGACTGTCATTTAGAAATACCATACTGTGAATGGCCACAACTGTGAAGTTAGGAAAGCCCTGTCAAAGCAAGAGATGGCTAGTGCTTCATCCAGCCAAGGAGGTCGAAGTGGTTCTGGAAACTTTGGTGGTGGTCGTGGAGGTGGTTTTGGTGGGAATGACAACTTCGGTCGTGGAGGAAACTTCTGTGGTCGTGGTGGCTTTGGTGGCAGCCATAGTGGTGGTGGATATGGTGGCAGCGGGGATGGCTATAATGGATTTGGTAATGATGGAAGCAATTTTGGAGGTGGTGGAAGCTACAATGATTTTGGCAATTACAACAATCAGTCTTCAAATTTTGGACCCATGAAGGGAGGACATTTTGGAGGCAGAAGCTCTGGCCCCTGTGGCGGTGGAGGCCAATACTTTGCAAAACCATGAAACCAAGGTGGCTATGGCGGTTCCAGCAGCAGCAGTAGCTATGGCAGTGGCAGAAGATTTTAATTAGGAAACAAAGCTTAGCAGGAGAGGAGAGCCAGAGAAGTGACAGGGAAGCTACAGGTTACAACAGATTTGTGAACTCAGCCAAGCACAGTGGTGGCAGGGCCTAGCTGCTACAAAGAAGACATGTTTTAGACAAATACTCATGTGTATGGGCAAAAAACTCGAGGACTGTATTTGTGACTAATTGTATAACAAGTTATTTTAGTTTCTGTTCTGTGGAAAGTGTAAAGCATTCCAACAAAGAGTTTTAATGTAGATTTTTTTTTTGCACCCATGCTGTTGATTGCTCAATGTAATAGTCTGATCGTGACACTGAATAAATGTCTTTTTAAAAAAAAAAAAAAAATGAAAATGAAAATAAAGAGATGCTCCAGTATGGGCAATTAAATTAATGGCCATATAATTTGAAGGGAGGAAACCACAGAAGACACAGCCCTAGACAAAGGCGACCCAAGAGATCAGCATAAAATCTCAGCAGTCAATAATTAAATGGATTAGAGAGAAAGTGACTATTTGCATTTCTAATACTTCTATCTCAAAATTGGTATTTTTTAAATTGTCCTTGTTTATTCAAAAAACATGTACTTAAGAGGAGGAAATCCCAAAATACTTCAATTTGGGAGGAAAGTTTTCTAATTTCTGTTACTTACACCAATAATTCTTTCATTTTATGACTAATGTATTTTCTGTCCTTTGCTGACCAGTTGAACTTTGCTCAGATAAACACAAGTTTCATTGAAGGTTAAGCTGTGGATTTCAAGCACACTGCTTTACAATGCTAAGGGCATTATTTGGCAGGAGACACTAATCTTCCTCATGAGAGGTTCTGGTTCAAACTTTAAAACTAAATAAACAATGGTGACTTCTGCAAATAAAACTTCAGGTGCTAACAGTATCCTGGTGAAGTTGAATGTCAGAATTCCACAAGAAGAGGGTCTTCAATAGAGCTTCCAATGAGCAATACACCCTGACAAAGCAAAAATTTAATTCATGGACACTATTTCATTCAGCCCTGTTTATAACAGAATAATAATTATTAGATTTGCAGTACTCAACACATGTTTTATTTTATTAAGCATACCTATACTTAGGACTTCAATTTTCTAGCACTAAAAACCATTTTACATTTAAATCCAACATTTTATTTACTCTACTAACATTAACTATTTAGTTCTCTTTTTATCTAGGCTCAGTAATATCAGCGAAGTGAATTAGAAGTGGTCACTCCCAGACAAGTTTTAAGTTACAGTAAAGTTATCTGACTACACTAAATTTTAAAATGCCCCCTCAGATGAAAATCAAAGAAGAGTATGCTAAATAAATGCTGTACTTAATCAGATTAAATAATATCTAGCATGTTTAGTTTGGATAATCTATGTTTTCCTTCATTTCCATTAAAAATGAGAAGTTCCTCAGCTACCTTTTTCTTAGTAAATACAGATTTAAAAGATCACATTACATTATGGTTTATAAGAATACGAATAGTAAAAACAACAAATTACACATGGTTCCATAATAAAACCTATACCAAGAAGAAAGCAATAAATGGATCAATACATTTCACAACCAGGAACCCAGAGGTTTTTTTGAAACAAGGTATAAATTAAAACAACAGAATGAGCATATCCCAAGTATATACATATTCTCCCAATCTGCCAAGAAATTCTCTCAACTGAGTTAAAGATGTTTAAAAGTCAGGAAAACAATCACCACCTCACAAAAGCAGAACTGCCAAGTTCATAATTCTAAATACCTTTCTATAATACCACTAATATACCCACATGAACTTTCCCCCACTCCAAAACACCCAGCAGAGGCGGTGGAATAAGCACACACCCCACCTCCACAGTCTAAAGTTACCGAAAGTCCTCCTCACCAATGGGAAAACTAACACTTTCAACTCACTTACAAAATAACTCATTTCCATTCCAGATAAAAGCATATACACACATTAATCAACTTAATTTTCCAAATCCCCAATTTTAACTTATCTGTTACCTTAAGATGATGGTCCCAATAAATGAGAAAAATAAACCAATCCAGCTACAACCCCACAAAGTAGCCAATTTTTCCTAATAACTCTGGGTTAATATCAACAATGGCAGTAATATTGTTAAACATCAAGAACCTGAAGGCATTTTACAAATAGTTATTTGGTATATCTAATAACCAAAATATCTTTGCAAATTTGAGAACAAAGATAACAGTTTATTTGTTAGGCTTCAAAGCAGAGAAAATGTGAAGGACTTGCCCAAAGTGATTCAGCAAATTGTAGCAAAAATGAAAATCAAATTCCAGTTTCCCACCCAGGCATAGGATCTAACCTACAAGCCATTTTGAATACTGCAATTGAAACAATACATTTTTGGAGGTTGAATTTAACGTAAATAATAGACTATATTCAAATATCCTTTCCATAGAACTCTTAACTAAGATTATTTATTATTCTCAATGTATTCCCTACCATTTAAAATGGCTTAAAAAGCAGATACAATAAAACCAATAAAACCAAACAACAGAAATAAGCAAAAAGAAGTTATGACTAAAAGTGTGTGTGTGTGTGTGTGTGTGTGTGTGTAAACAGAAAAAAAAATTAAAATAAAGATCTGTTAGGAGATTCAGTTTGGTTTCATGTTTCACATTATCGATAATGACGAAGTACCAGGTCCTAGGGCTATTGCTCCCAATCTTTTCTGCCTCATAATACACACAGAAAATTATATTTGTAAAGCCACTGGAATAAACAGAAGAGATTAGCCCTCCCTCCATCCTCTTCTCCACTCCCCTGCTCAGCTAAGGGGATCAGTTCTCATGTTCTAATGTAATCCATTTAGACCACACCAGTAGGCTGTGTCACATAGGCTGGGAAGTTCTGCCTTTGAGACAGCAAAGAGTTCCTGGCCCTCATTCTGAAAAATATTCCACCTTTTTGCTCCTTCATAAAAGGGGCACTGCACATTATGGTAGATGATTACTTCAAAAACAGGCATAAAGCACTTCATATAATGTACACATCAGTGTAAGCTGAGGGCACAATGAATGAAGGCATTTCTGCAGAGGACTGACACAAAGTGGGAAAACTCCAAATTTAGAGGAATAATCAGACTAACTATCGTTCATGCTGTTCACTACAAATAGCCTTTCTCTCAAACAGGCTTTTGATAAAAACTGGGAAGCAAGCAGTTCAAAATCACATGTTTCAGAGAGGCCTTGAGTTCCTATACTTTAAACATTAACTGAACAGATGGTAGGCATCCATACTTGTGTGAAAACTGAGCGGCCCAACCACACGTCAGACTGGGCAAATGCCATCCCACCAGGCCAAGGCAGAGAACTGGGAAGGTCACAAGGCAGGTCATTTTATTGCTACATCAGGTGTGCCTCTTTATTTGTAACTACCTTTGAAAAAATGAAAAAAAAAAAAAAAGTCTTGTTTGGCTTTGTGGAAAAATTTATAAACACTTAGGAGCCAAAGTAAATTCCATTTGCCTGCCCTGGCAGGAACAGAACCCATAGAGGGTTTCCAATTCTCCAACACACCCGGCCTGAGGCTCCAGTCCTCTCAAGCCTCCTATTCACAACATCTCTGGCAGCCAAGTTGATCGATCTATTCTCCATACCCAGGGAGAAGTTGGCAATAAATACCAGGCATGACATCCAATTATCTGATAGAGTAAGAAAAATCTCCAGCTCTTTCCACCACCTCCTGCAAGAGGTTCCTCCGTCACCTCTCAAAGGACAAAGGTCTGACCCCATGAATGGCAAACCTAGTTGGTAAAGCAAATATGAAATAAATCAACCACAGAAATAGAAATGCTTGTGCTTTTTACATGATTTTTCTCTACAGTGTGATCCAACTATGGTGGTTGTAATTATATCTATTAGAAGCCTGGAACAAATAATCACATTTATGGCTGTAACTGAAACTTCCACTCTTACCCTGAGGGCCTGGTTTACAAGCTCATGCAGGGTCCCAGATGGGTGTGCTGTAAGTTGATACTGTCACAGGCAATGTGCAGCTACTACATAAGATACACGTATTCTTTTTTGAAAGAATATTTGATAAGGAAAAGCTCTGATGTCTCATTCATCCATAAAAATCAGCTAGCTTATAGCAAACTACGAAACAAGTCAGCAGTCATCCCCACATTCTCTATAGAGAGTAGGGTTTAAAATGAACTTTCCATAGGCAGACTTTGTGACCGTGTCCCCATTACGCCTGCTTCCCACATTACAACGCTCACCACACATGATGGTTGGTATTCATTTAATGTCTGCCTTCCCCACCAGACTGTAAACACCACAAAGACAGGAACCCTCTGCCATATTTAACTACTACATCCTTAGTACATCGTACAATGTTGGATGTGGAAGAAACACTTAACATTTGTTGAATGAACTATCCAAAAAAAATAAACAAGATCAAATACTACTTTCTGCTTTCCTTCTTTACATGCCCTCACCTTTCCCAGGCTATGTTAAGCTTAACTCTACTATGTCACCAACAGGGCCATGACTCAGTCCTTTCTCATTAAAGATCACAGAGATCCAGGAAAAACTGAAAGAGTAGGAATTAGGAGGTGTACAATGAGGCCCGGGCTTAGTCAAATACTTGCAGTTACAAGTAATAGAAATCTGCTCAGGTGAATTTAGGAACAAATGGGCATATCCAATAAGAGAGAGGGGTATCTTTTGAGCTCAAATAGGCAGAACAGAGACAGGATTCTCAGGGGATTAGTAGGAGGAGGAAAATCTTGTGCATCACTTGCTTGGGCTTTCTCTTCATCAGGAGCCAGATGTTCTTCCTTCCCTGCAGATCAGCTTTTTTCCTCTTTCTCCATGCACACAAACACCTCACAGCTCTTAGGTTTGTATGTTCCCAGTAAAAAGGCCCTGCCCAGGCTGAGACTAGCATTTCTGCCTCCAAATTCTAAATTCCTGGGAAAATCAGATTGGCCCAGGGACAAATAGCCTTAACCAGGCAAGCTTGGTTTTTCCTGGCTCCCTTCTACAGAGGAGGAGCTTCTCAGAAAAGACTGGATAGGAAGACATCCCACATCCCCATAGCAGTGCTTGTGTTTTTGACCACGATGCGTCTGCTCTTCTTTCTCTTGTCTGCAACTCCCCCAAGATCACTCAGCCTCATCACACTGCCTTTCAAGTTGGTTTCCTGTCATCAAACTTGGCCTTCACTATTTATTCTTTCTCATGCAATGCCTTCCCACTTCCTTCCTTTCATTAAACTTCAAATTCTTCTCAAAGCTATAATGCATTTACTCTCTTACCTGGATCACGACACTGTATTTAAAAGGTATTTTAGGCCGGGCACGGTGGCTCATGCCTGTAATCCCAGCACTTTGGGAGGCTGAGGCGGGCGGATCACGAGGTCAGGAGATCAAGACCATCCTGGCCAACATGGTGAAACTCCGGCTCTACTAAAAATACAAAAATTAGCTGGACGTGGTGGCATATGCCTGTAATCCTAGCTACTCGGGAGACTGAGGCAGGAGAATCACTTGAACCAGGGTGTCAGAGGTTGCAGTGAGCCAGGAATGCACCACTGCACTCCAGCCTGGCGACAGAGAGAGAGACTCCGTCTCAGGAAAAAAAAAAAAAGGTATTTTAATGGACAAAATTAACAAGTCATTTTAATACATGCACAAGAATAAATTCTTGTATACTTGGAATGCTACTTATTATGTAGTAGAATAAACACAAAATACGGTAATATTTGCTTTGTGATATTTATTTTATAGCCTCTGAATATATTGTGCATTTTCACCTATTCTGAAACCAGTATCACATAACCATTATTTACAAATAATACTGAGTAACCTCTTAACAAAACAGCTTTCAATAGGAAGGACTACAAAACAATTCCTTGGAAACTCAAATCTATTTCATGTTCTCTAACTGATTGAAATGTAGCTTATTTCCTTATGCAATAAGATTCTGCCTCTCTCAAGTTAAACAAATCTTAAATTTTTGCCCAGGTCAATTACTATGTCATCTGAATGCATAAGATTCCTAGAAACACCAAAGCCAATTTCTAACCAATTGTGATGAAGATAAGTTTCTTTTTCACCTCTACACGGCAGTAATCTTTTCAATCCATTCAAAAGATTACTGAAATCATCTTGACCATATACATCTTGTTTGTCTGCAAATCCCTGGCATCTAGATTTGTGGCCTGTATACAGTAGATGCACAGTAAATATTTGATTGACTAGCATGTATGCTTACATCCATATATTTACCAATCAACACTATATATGTGTGGCTTTACATGTGTTCATATAAACATGTACATAGATCATCAACATGTTTGCTATAATGTCACAAGACAATGTTTTCAAACCTTAAAGTATATTCAAATTATCTAGGGTTTGGGTTTGTTTGGTTTTTTTTTTGGAGACAGGGAGAGAGAGAGGTGGCATCTTGCTATATTGTCCAGGCTGGTCTTGAACTCCTGGCCTCAAAAAATCCTCCTGCCTTGGCCTCCCAAAATACTGGGATTACGGACATGATCTAACCCGCCCAGCCTATCTAGGGATTTTGTTAAATGCAGATTTTGATTGAGTAGCTCTGGGATAGAACCCAAGACTGCATTTCTAATAAGTTCTCAGGTGATGCTGATGCTACTGGCCCACAGACCATACTTTGAATAGCAAAGTAATCCCTTCTTAACTCATTTAGTAGAATGCCAAAGGCAAAGTATACAAATAATCACAAGGTCCTCTTTCTCAAAGTTCATGTTCAGTTATAAGGAAACTGGATGATAATCCTCTCAGGGAAACACATCTTTATTATCAGACCAAATCCTTCAATAAGTATTTACTGAGCACCTATGCCAGGTGTAAGAGCTATAGTGAACTTTAGTCATTCTTGCATATAGCTTAATAAATGATGAAAACGCAACTAAAAGCTTCTCTGTATCTCACTGATATCCAAATAAAGAGAGCATTACAGGACGACACCAAAATGTGTATATATTTGTATGGGGGAAGAGAATGAGTTAGCAATTGCTTAGGATCCTGTGCCTTCATGAAGCTCCTATTAATGCTTATCTCAAGAAGATTCCTTGCTTGCCATCCCCAAATCCCCATCATTGTGCCCAGGTCAGCCTTTCCTACTTGCAGAGTCATGCGAGCTATTGATCTCTGAGGCCAACTTCAACTTGCTGGATTACAGCCCTCCCTTATCTCTTACAGTTAGATACTGTGGCAGGTTTGATGAAGAAGCAAGACTAGAAAAAAGACTGGTTATATCATTTATAAAAGAGGGAAAAAGCCTAGGAGCGGTGGCTCACGCCTGTAATCCCAGCACTTTGGGAGGCCGAGGCGGGTAGATTACCTGAGGTTAGGAGTTCGAGACCAGCCTGGCCAACATGGTGAAACCCCATCTCTACTAAAAATACAAAAAATAGCTGGGTGTGGTGGCATGTGCCAGTAGTCTTAGCTACCTGGGAGGCTGAGGGAGGAGAATCATTTGAACCGGGAGGCGGAGTTTGCAGTGAGCCAAGATCTCACTACTGCACTCCAGCCTAGGCAACAGAGGGAGACTGCATCTCAAAAACAAACAAACAAACAAACAGAAAACAAGAAAAAAATCCTACAGAATTCTCTACTTTTCCATTTATCTAAACCCTCATCACTGCCATGACTTAAAAAGAAAGTTCAGCTTGATCCCGTAATGTACAACAATATCTTCTAGAAGCAAAACAGGTAAAGGAAGGATATAGTATTCAGAATTACAAGAAGTTTTTTCTTCCCACGAAAGGGTTAAATACTTTGTTCAGCTTGGTTGTTATCATCTATTTACTACAAAATTCTAAAGACATGCAAAGCCTCAAAGATAATTTGAAAATCATTTAAAATTATTATATCATTAATAGTCATTTGTTTATAACAAGCAAAATTGTTGTTTGAGTTATTACAGTATCCTTTTGCCAGAAGCAGAATTTTAAGCAAATCTACAATTTAGCATGAATTTACTTCAGCATGTGCTTCTGAAACTGGGATACTTATATCAAGAGATGAGGTGTACACTGCAGCAAGCCAGAAGGTATAGGAGTTCAAACAACAAACCTGGGGGATTTTTCTACAATGTCAATTTTAATTAAGGTTTGAAGGGAGGGAAGTAAGGGAAATGTTTAATACAAGTAATATTAAATTTAAATAATTATTTTACACTAAAATAAACATGGGATAGGATACCCAAACTTCATTAATTTTAAAGACAAAAGACTAGATTGAAAAGAAAATTCCTATTTTGGGGGGCCAGCTCTCCTTCAGCTGTGGGGGAACTTCTGCCAGTGGAATAATCTAAGAATCACACATATCTTTTCTTTTAAAAGTGTACTTGGAAGATTCATTATTTATCAGTGCAAGGACATAATTCTCAGATACGATCTTGGGGAAATGAAATCAACTCCTAATTAGAATGTTTCAATCCTAAGCAAATCCTTTTGAGAACTGAATGATCAATGCTGAATGTCTTGAATTTGAATAAATGATATAACAATAAGGCGAGGACAAATTTACTTCACAAATGTAATCACTGGACAAAATTCTGAATTGCCTAAGGACATAGTTCATAAAATAGCTGAACAAAAAGTTGGAAAAGAGAGGGAGACTGCTGTAATCAGAAAGCCTATGTGCTGTAGTCCTTCTTCCATTAATCTTATTCAGAAGCTATGAATATAGAGTCAATTTCAGAACAATTTTCTTACTTTACATAGTGAAAGCCTTAGAAAATCTAAAATGATTTAATATGGTACTTTTCATTATAATGAGAATCCCAACCTCAGTCTTCTCCACTTAAGAAGAAAACACAGAGAAGGCAATCTGGGAAGGAAGGAGAGTTAGGATATATGTCTGGTTTTTCAAGACAGAGATTTGGATACTTACAAGGCATTGCATGGTATATGCTTGGCCAATACTGTCCACTGTCTCTCTTTAACCAAACACGAACTGTCCTACAACAGAAGAAAATATGTGCATGAAATCACATTATTCTTAGCCATGGGAAAATGCTGATACATAGAAAATAAACCTCTTAACATTATATATAGAGAGACGCCAGGCGCGGTGGCTCACGCCTGTCCCAGCACTTTGAGAGGCCGAGGCAGGAGGATCACTTGAGGTCAGGAGTTCGAGACCAGCCTGGCCAACATGGTGAAACCTTGTCTCTACTGAAAATAAAAAAATTAGCTGGTAGTAGTGGTGTGTGCCTGTAATCCCAGCTACTCGGGAGGCTGAGGCAGGAGAATCACTTGAACCTGGGAGGTGGAGGTTGCAGTGAGTCAAGATCACACCACTGGACTCCAGCCTGGGTGACAGAGAGAAACTCCATCTTAAAAAAAATAAGAGAGAGAGAGAATATCTTAACATACATATGTATCTTAACCATAAATACATATAAATGAACACCATATATACCTGTCTAAAGATTCTATATTCCTTAAACTTGAGGCTTCTACAAATTTAGAATTACATATAACTCTTTAAATATCATGCCACACGTGTGTAATCATGATAGTGTTTGGAAATTATTATTTTCATTCTTGTTGTTTTGCCTTTCCAAGCATCTGACCTTTGCCCTTGACGGCTGGAAGCATTCATCTGACTGGGGAACTATTTGGTTTTATTAGTGAAGGGACTACAAAGAGATCAAATGAAAAAATATGTAGTCTCTGACATGAAGAGGATTATACAGTCCATGGTCTTGTAAGCCAAGCCATTGTCTCAAGGGAGTTTTTCCAAATATGCTCAAGTAATTATAAGCTCTGAGGCAGATTTTCTGAGCTAGTGGTGTCCGTGGGGCTTGCTGCGGAACAGACTGATACTGCACCAAAGGCTGCGCATGAAGTTCCAGGCCAGCAGCTGTAGAGAGACAAGGCAGACACCTAGGAGAAGTCAGAGAGCAGGTGCCAAAGACTCAACTAGCTGGGAAGTATCATGAGGTTCGGACTAAACAGAAAGGCCTGACCATGAATTATACTAGCCGTAGCATCATCAGCATATGCCAGCAAGGCAAACACAAGTAGGAGGTTGAAAGGTATTATTCCAGAGACCAGAGGAAATAGTGAACATCAAACAGTTGGAAAAAGTCAGTGTCCCACTGCCAGGGGATCATAGGTCACACATCTCACCCCACACTCTTAATCCATCCCAGGGTTAAAAGCAGAGTGAGAAAGTGAGCACTTTTATCTCAGAGAGAGCTGGATACTTCCTAAAGACACTGGACCGAGTTTTAAATTATATTGGATATCTGCCACCTGCGCCACTCCAGCTAATCAGGAGGTCTTCTATAAATAAGTAGGCCGGGCGCAGTGGCTCATGCCTGTAACCCCAGCACCTTGGGAGGCCAAGGTGGGCGGATCACCTCAGGTCAGGAGTTCGAAACCAGCCTGGCCAACATGACAAAACCCCATCTCTACTAAAAATAACAAAAAATAGCAGGATGTGGTGGTGGATGCCTATAATCCCAGCTACTCGGGAGGTTAAGGCAGGAGAATCACTTGAACCTGGGAGGCAGAGGTTGCACTGAGCTGAGATGGAGCTATTACATTAAAGCCTGGGTGACAGAGCAAGACTCTGTCTCAAAAACAATAAATTAATTTAAAAATAAATAAATAAATAAGTAGTAGGAAAAAGACTAAACCAACTACAGATATAATAAAGAACATTTTCTCTGCACGGCCACGAGTTACGATGTAATGATATGTAGTGGCACCACTACATATACATCCAAAATTCAGTCTTTTTGGTCAATTATATTAATTTGTGAGGTGAATAGATACAATGGTAAATAACTTATAAGAATTAAATCTATGCATACACATACTAATACAGCGATATGCGTATCAGCATTCACTCTTCTCTTAAACAAGTTCTTTTTATAGTACATGTTAATACAACATTGTTATATTGAGATTATTACTTCAATAAGAATCAATACCAGAGTAACAGAAGATGGTGGAGTAAGACACTCTAAAATCAGTCCCTCCACTAAATCAACTACTAAGCTGGCAAGAAGTGTCAGCCCCATCCCTATGGCAGGCAGCCATGGAGACTGTGGCTCATATTCCTTGAGTGGCCTGCTTGTACCAGGAAGTGAACATCGTCCTCCACAGTTTGTAGGAGGTGTTTTGATTTGCCTGGAAATTCACTGAGACATTGGAGCAAAGGCTGGCTATTGTTTCAAACCCTTAGGGCTGAAGGGCTTCCCAAGCAGTGTCTCTCAAAAGAAATTAGAGACAGAAACTTTTTTATCCTTGTCGGATGCAGGCATTTAAGGAAATCACTGGCTGACAGACATAACAGAACAGAGACCTCAGTGATCACATACAACAAAGAATATAGTCTTTGCCAAAATAGTTTGGAAAAGTCACTAAACAAATGGATAATTACAGCACTCAACAAGTAAGAACAGCAACCTCTGGAAAAGGAGAATTATATGACTTCCAGAATTACTGCATTATAATATTCAAAATGTCCAGTTCTTAACAAAAGTTGCAAAGTATACAAAGAAAAAGGAAAAGAAAAACAAATAAACTGACAAAATTTTACAGAAAATTGACAGAAATTCACAGAAAAAAAAAGAAATTGACAGAAACCATCCATGAAAAAACTAAAACAGGCTTATTATACCAAGACTTTAACAGTTTTAAATAGATAAAGAACAAAGGAAATTAGGGCAAGGTTTGTATGAAAGAATGGGGAATATCAATAAAGAGATAGAAATTTCAAAACAGAATAAAAGCGAAATTCTGGAACTGAAAAGTACAATAGCTGAAATGAAAAATTCCATAATGAGGTTCAACAGCAGGTTTGAGAGTCAGAAGAGCCAGCAAACCTGAAGATGGGACAATTGAAATTTCCCAGTCTGAGGAGGAGAAAGTAAAAAGAAAAAAGATTAACAAACAGAGCATAAGAGACCTATGGGACATCATCAAGTGTACCAACATATGCAATATGGAATGACAGATGAATTCTCTATCTAGCTGCACTATCCTTCCAAATGCAGGGAAAATTAAGACATTCTCAGATAAACAAAAGTGAAGGAAATTCATTACTAGTAGATTTTCCTTACAAGAAATGTTAAAAGGAGTTTTTCAGGCTGAAACGACAGGACACTAGATGGTAACCTGAAGCCATACAAGAATTAAAGATTACTGGTAAAGGTCACTACACAAGTAAATATAAAAGCAAGTATCACTGTATGTTTTGTTTATAACTCCTCTTTCTGTTTCCTAAATGGATTAAAAGACATATGCATAAAACAAGAATTTTAAGTCTATCTATGTAAATGGGCAACAAAAGGGGTGGGAACAGAGCTAACTAGGAGCAGAGTTAATGTACACTAGTAAAAATGAATTGATATCAATTCAAACTAGATTATATAAATTTAGGCATACAGAAGAGAAAAATAAGGGAATCAAAATGGTACATGAGAAAAAAAAAGAAGGCAATAGTGAGAAATTCAAACGTAAAAGAATAGTGGAGAAATTCAAACGTAAAGGAAGGCAATAGTGGAGAAATTGAGAAACAAAAAACAAAGAGATTTAATACAAAAAAAATAAATAGCGAAATGGCAGAAGTCTTTCCTTATCAGTAATCACTTTCAATATAAATGGATTAAACTCACAAATTGAAAAACAGAGACTGGCAGAATGGATTTTAAAAAAATACGGTCTAACTTTTTGCTACTTAAATGAGACTCACTTTAAACCCAAAGACACAAATAGGTTGAAAATGAAACAATAAAAAAGACATTCCATTCAAATAGTAACCAAAAGAGAGCTAGGTGGGTATACTAATAACAGATAAAATGGGTTTTGAGTCAAAGTTTATTACAAGAGACAAGGACACTATGTTTTGACACAAGGGTCAATTCATCAAAAAAATAATAATTACAAATACATATACTCCAAAGAATAGAGCCCCCAAAATATTAATATATGAAAAGTAACCGGGCACGGCGGCTCACGCCTGTAATCCCAGCACTTTGGGAGGCTGAGGTGGGTGGATCACAAGGTCAGGAGACCGAGACCATCCTGGCTAACACAGTGAAACCCCGTCTCTACTACAAATAGAAAAATTAGGCGGGCTTGATGGCAGGCACCTGTAGTCCCAGCTGCTTGGGAGGCTGAGGCAGGAGAACGGCATGAACCCGGGAGGCAAAGCCTAGATTGCACCACTGCACTCCAGCCTGGATGACAGCCAGACTCCATCTCAACAAAAAAATAAAATAAAATAAAAAATAAGCACTGACAGAATTGAAGGGAGAAATAGAGAGTTCCACAATAATTGAAGACTTTCACTTGCAATAAAAGAACATCCACACATATAAGGAAACAGAAGACTTGAACAACACTACAAACCAACTAGATCTAATGATATATAAACAACACTCCAACCAACAACAACAGAACATACATGTTTTTCTGAAGTACACATGGAACATTCTCTAGGATTGATCAGCTGTTAGGCTGTAAAACAATCCTTAATAAATTTTAAGATTGAAATCATACAAAGGATCTTCCCCAACTATAAGGGAATGAGGCTAAAATCAGGAACAAAAAAAAACTGGGGAAGAAGTTACTAAGAAAATTAGAAAATACTTACAGATGAATGAAAACAAAAGCACAACACATTAAAATGTATTAGGGGCTGTGAAAGCAGTACTCAGGAAGAAATGTATAGCTATAAATGCCTATATTAAAAAAGAAGATCACAAATCAATAACCTAATTTTATACCTTAAGGAAAAGCAAACTAAACCGAAAGCCAGCAAAGGAAGGAAATAACAAAGATTAGAGCAGAAAAAAAAAAAAAAAGATAGAGAAAGATAGAGAATCAATGAAACAAAAAGTCAGTTCCTTGAAAAGATCAGCAAAAGTAACAAACCTTTAGCAGAACAGAAATTTAAAGGATTATACGAGAAAATTTCATAGGCTAGCCAATTAGATAATCTAGATTAAATAAACAAATTCCTAGAAACATACAATCTACCAGTACTGACTCAAGAAGAAATGGATAATCTCAACAAATCTATTACAAGTAGAGATTGAATCAATAATCAAAAACTTCTCAACAAAGAAAACTGCAAAGCCAGACGGCTTCACCGGTGAGGTCAATCAAACACTTAAAGGAGAAGGAACAACAATCCTATTCAAACTTCAGAAAAATAGAAGAGGAGAAAATACTTTATAACACATTCTATGAAAGCTGAACAAAGATAACACAAGAAAACTACAGACTTAAATCTTCATGAAGAGAGATTCAAAATTCCACAACAAAATACTAGAAAGCCAAGTTCAACAGCACATTAAAAGGATTATATACCATGACCGAGTGTCATTTATCCCAGAAATGCAAGGGTAGTTCAATATAAGAGAATCAATCAATGTGATATGGCACATTAATAGAATGAATGCGCACACACACACACACACCACCCCCCAATAGACACAGAAAATGCCTTTGACAAAATTCAACAATCTTTCGTGAAAACAAAACATAGCATACTGGGAATAGAAGAAAATTTCCTTAACCTAATAAAGGATATTCATGAAAAATCCACACTTAACATCATACTCAATAAAAAGTGAAAACATACTCTCTAAAATCAGAAATAAGGATGCTCAATTTCATCACTGTTATTCAACATTATTGGAAGTCCCAGTCAGAGTAATTAGGCAAATAAAAGAAATAAAAGGCATCCGCACTGGAAAGGGAGATGTAAAACTATTTTATTGGAAGATGACATAATTCTACTTACAGAAAATCCTAAATAATCCACTCAAGAAAAAAATGACTAAAGCTAATTAAATAAATTAAGCAAAGTTACAAGGTGCAAGATCAGCAAACAGAAACCATTTGTGTTTCTAATAACAAACATTTCTAAAGAAATTACAGCCCCCAAAACACTTTACATATATATTTAATCTTTACAATACCCTATTAAATAGAGCTCTCTTCACTAAACGTACTGCCCTCCTTACATCAACTCTTTACACCTAAAAATAAAAGTACAGTATATAAAAATATCTGTTCTCTTATCTCTTCAGGTACAAGAGCAGTTTTAAAAAGAAAAAAAAGGTTCTGCATCTTAGAAATCAAAAGTGCTATTTGGATGGTTAGGAATTTCCTAAATAAATGTAAATTTTACTATACAAAGCCTTAGAAGTAAGTTTTAATTTTTCTGAAAATCATATTTTAAAAGCAACACAAAAAACATTTTTCCCTGAAGAAAATTTTCAGAAAATGACAACTCTGATTAAGAGTCATATTAAGCCAGCAGAGGTGAGGGTACTGGGGGGGAAAAAATGTCCAACCGCTGAAACGCAGGTAAAGTGTCCTTCCACCTCCCCCACACAAAGCCCTGAGTTTGCAGGAACAGAACAGGGCCAAATGCATTGCACAGTCCATCTTGCACGTGCTGTTTTCTTCTCTCCCTGCCTCTTCCTCTCTCCCAAGCTCCCAGCACAAGGCACAAACCAACACTGGGAGACAGACAATGCTCATCTGAAAAATACCAAGATGAGGTAGCCCATAGTGGGTCTCAAGTAGTTCAGCAACTGGGCTATTTATTTTTATTTGTTATTTTTTGAGACCAAGTCTCACTCTGTTGCCCAGGTTGGAGTGCAATGGCATAACATTGGATCACTGTAACCTCCATCTTCCAGGTTCAAGTGATTCTCCTGCCTCAGCCTCCCGAGTAGCTGGGATTACAGGTGCATGCCACCACACCCAGGTAATTTTTGTATTTTTAGTAGAGACAGAGTTTCACCATAGTGGCCAGACTGGTCTTGAACCTCTGACCTCAAGCAATCCACCTGCCTTGGCCTCCCAAAGTGCTGAGATTACAGGCGTGAGCCACTATGCCTGGCCTGAGCTATTTAAAAACAGCATAATTTCGTTCTATGTTGGATATAGGTGATCACATTTCAACATGTTAAAATTACTTTTAAATATCGGCCCTATTGCTGAGACCTAAAACCTTATTTTACTTTAAGTTCCGGGATACATGTGCAGAACGTGCAGGTTTGTTACATAGGTATACATGTGCCATGGTAGTCTGCTGTACTTATTGACCCATCCTCTAAATTCCCTCCCCTCGCCCCAAAATTGCTTCTTTAAGGTTAAAGCAGATGTTAGATAAGTTGTGGTGTTTATCAAAGTTCTACTAGGATCAGTGCTGGTTTGCTCCTTGACTGGGCTATAAATGCAAGCAGAGAAGGAGCCACCTTTTACCATACTTGATATCTGCCCCAAGGCCAAGCACTATATCAGATCCAAAACTGGTGTTCACTGTTTGTGAAAGATTAAAAGAATCAATCAAAAATCTCTCCCTATGGCCATGGCCACCCCAACCTACTTGTCCACTGTCAGGAAGTCCTCTGATTTGCACCTAGACAGACATGTAGTGCAAAATGGCAGCAAGGAAGCTAGGTTGATACTGAGAAGTCTATACATTGTGCTGGGTAAGA
The DNA here is from genome assembly GCF_000951045.1 of Mandrillus leucophaeus. Taxonomy (NCBI): domain Eukaryota; kingdom Metazoa; phylum Chordata; class Mammalia; order Primates; family Cercopithecidae; genus Mandrillus; species Mandrillus leucophaeus. Next base: position 888,513 of record NW_012103565.1, read on the forward strand.
TGATGGGAGAGAACCATGAATCCTTAATTGTACAGCTCCAGCTCTTATTTCCTAAAGAAATACTGATGGGCAGGGAATTCCCACATGCCTCCCATCTCACCCCAACTCTCTCAGACTAAATTCAGTGCCTGCCTCAGTTACAACCTTAACTAAGACAAGTGTGACCTCAGGGACAGCACTCAGCACAGTAGCCAGTCTGATCACGCAGAGGGGGACTCACATGTTCAACTAAGCAGGGAATCATATGTTTTTGATTCCCTTTTTGAGATCCCAATTTTTTAGTTTGTATTTTATTGTTTTAAACTGTGCTGACACACATAAGCTGGCAGTAGAGTTTTATCAGACACAGTTGCTAAACTGACACGTGTGTGTGTGTGTGTGTGTGTGCGCGCGTGTATGTGTATACATGCATATACATATATAGTCACGGGCTACATAACAATGTTTCAGTCAACATTGGACCACATATAAAATGGTGGTCCCATAAAATTTTTTTTTTTTAATAGAGACAGGGTCTCACTTTGTTGCCCAGGCAGGAAGGCAGTGATGTGATCATAGCTCACTGTCACTTTGAACTACTGAACTCAAATAGTGATCTTCCCACCTCAGCATCCCAAGTAGCTAAACTACAGATGCTCACCACCATAAATGGCTAATTTTTAAAAAAATTTTATAGAGACGGAGGTCTCACTATGTTTCCCAAGCTGGTATGGAACTCCTGGCCTCAAGTGATCCTCCCGCCTTGGCCTCCCAAAGCGCTGGGATTACGGGCATGAGCCACTGAACCTGGTCCCCCTAAGATTCTAATACCATATTTTTACCATATGCTTTCTATGTTTAGATACACACATACTTACCATTTGTATTACAGTTGCCTACATTATTCAGTATAGTTACATGATATACAAATCTGTCCCCTAGGAGTAAGAGGCTATATGTATCACACAGCCTAGGTATGTAGTAGGCTACACCATATAGTTTTGTGTTAGTACATGCTATGGCAATCACACAATGACTGAATTGCCTAATGGCGTATGTCTCAGAATGTATCCCCACTGTTAAGACACACATGACTATATCCATGGGGGACTGGTTCCAGGATCTCCCCCAGATTTTGTATGCTCAAGTCTCTAATACAAAATGGCACAGTATTTGCATATGACCTACATACATCCTCTCGTAGGCTTTAATCTCTAAATTACTTATATTACCTAGCACTATGTAAATGCTATGTAAACAGTTGTTATACTGTATTGTTGGGGAAATAATGACAAGGAAAAAAGGTCTATACATATTCAGTGCAGATACAACCAACCTTCCTCCCCACTTTCCCCAAATATTTTCCATCCAAGTTTGGTTGAATCCATGGATGCAGAACCCACAGATAAGAAGGGCCAACTGGATATGGTGAAGCACCACACCAGGTTCATGCCCCTAACCATCCTAGCCCGCAAAGACATATCCTTTGTGCTATATTCTAGCAATCTTTAGGAGTCCGCTTATAGTGATGCAGATAATGAACAACAGCTTCTGGAACAACTTGGATTTTCCAAGACTATGAAAATCTAGAAGTTAGGAATTCTCCCCCACTGCCCCACAAGTGCACTTACATACATTCATTCATTGACTTATTGATTCATTAATTTACTCGACCAACATTATCAACCACCTACTTGGTACTAGTATGTGAAACACACTGGAACCACAAAGAAAAACAAGTGCCACCTCTATTGTCAGGAAGCTCACGGTCCACAGGGGGAGACAGGTCATAGAACGTTACAACACAGCAAGATAAGAGCTAAGGTATGGAGATGCCCATGCTCTAATAGGAGCACGTGAGGGCATCTAACTCTGACTACAGAGCCCGGGCTCAGGCAGGGCTAGACAAAGCTTCTCAGAGATGATGGCGCCTGAAATGCAGGGTGAAAAGGCATTTGGCAGAGGAAAGTGGAGAGGGTGTAGGAGCACGTTCTGCAGGAGCATTGCCTCTGCCGCCCCGGTAGGCAAGGTGAGCGGGAGTGGTGAGAATCCGGCCTGGACAAAGAACAGGCAGAAGGCCACCGACGCTTGTTTTTCTTTGTTTGGGGGAGCCTAGAAAAGGCGGGATTACCCTGAAGTAACCAGTTTGGAGGATGTAGGCGCAAACCAAGTAAAAAACGATGAAGGCCTAAAAGAGAGAGGATGACAGATTTTAGAGCAGTCAGGAAGTAGAAGCATCAGGAATTGGGGGCTGGCTGGATGTGGGGTGTCATATGAATGGTGGTATCATTCATTAACAAGTGATTTTTGTGGAAGTCAATGTTGAGTTCATCTTGAATACACTGAGTGTGGGGAAAATCCAGTTAGGGCTGTTGCAGAGAAAACGGTTTACATGAAGTTCAGGGGTAAGACCTGGGCTGAAAATTAAGATTTGGGAGACATCAGCATATAAGGAATAGTTACCAGAGAATAAGAAAAGAAGGCCAATAACAAAGACAAACACCAAGAGTTAAGGGGTAGTCAAGAGAAAAACGCCAGCAGAGAGGCAGAAGAATAATCCTTCTTTACCTTACAGACACAAAATGTGTCCTGAATTTTTGTCCAGAAAATAAGGTCATCATAAGCACACCTAAGAGCTGAACTATATTCACAGTGAAAACGTGCCTACAATAAAATACTATCTATATAGGTCATTTTTCTGAGAGAAAAGGGAAGGCTGGGGGTGGCAACAAACAGTATACCACAGGTTGCTAAGCTACTGAATAAAATAAGACGGGGCGTCTACCCATGTTGAAATCAGGCTTTTAAAAATGTGCCCTAGAATGATGCAACCTTCATTAGTTACCATAGCAATGAGCTTCATTTCCCAGGGGACAATTGTTATTTTTGCCACCACTGAAGTAACTTGGGGTAGGGGCTGGGAGAAGTGAAGCCCACTGTGTTTCGAAGACCCTGAATTTCCAGGGAATACTTTTCTACAGATGACACCCTGCAACAGCAATACAAACAGAAGGAAGGCAACCCCCGGCGATCTGCAAACTAAGAGAAAAACTTTGAGCAACAGGATGTAGTTTTTATAGTCATTTGTTTAAAGAGAGAAAAAAAAAAAACAAAAACGCTTCAAATGCAGAAAACGTTGCAGAGATTCTTAGAAAACATAGCTGAAAGATTTTTTAAAAGTTGATTTCTCTATGATTATCAGATTTCTTTAGTTACTTGTAATAAAAACAAACTGAGAGGTTCCCAGCAAATGCATTCTAACCACATATAGTAAATAAACTAAACCCAATCTTCCACAATGCACTGTGTATCTTTTGTATCCAGGGTTCCTCCGTGATAGACAGATGCTACTGTGTGGAAATTGCAAGTGAATTGAGGTGGCTGGCCAGGGGTTTCAAGAATCGGGGACTCAAGCTGGGTGATGTCCAGTATTGTCCAGCCTCTGGTCCCCTCTTGCCAAGGAGCTCAGTTCTCACGTTAATGACCTTGGTACCACAGATCCAAATAACTGCTGAATCATACACCTGGATTTTTTTTCCTCACAGCTGTAGCAACTCAGCAGTCAGCGGCCAGAGAAGAGGTGTGGCTATTTTACATTTCCATACCTTGGGTTTCTAATGGCACTCTTGCTTTAAAAACACCGCCATTCTGGTCATTTGCAGTCATTTGCATCAGCAAAGTGTATTCTTTATTCCAGCCATCTCCCCTTGGAGTTTTTATCAGTTGGGTCATTTCTCTTAATCCAAAGGCTGTGAAAACCTTCACAATTTAGAATTTTTAAAATCACAGTCAAGTGACAACATTTTCAGCGTTTTTAAAATCTATAAAATGAAGTCTCAACATGAGGTTAATGGGACCCATATATACCAGGTGAGAAATTACAAACAATATACCTGGAAATGGTTGTCTTAGTCAGTCAGTAGTAAGACTCTTCAGAGAGGGAAGGAAAAGATGAGCCACAAGGTCTTCATTCTGAGTAGTTTTCTTACAAACAGCACTATTTTGTGTCTGCAGATAGTGCCTTGCATTGTAGACTTGCTTTTGTTTTCATGGTAATTTAACTCTTACTGACTAATGCTTAAGCACGACTTCCTGTCCTTGCATAGCTGTGGGTTTTATACTTCCCTGACTCCCTCTGTCTCTCCCCAGAGTTACACACATATCCACTTTCCCTATGAAGCCTCTGCAATTCCTCAGGCAAAACTAAGCTCCAGAATCCCACTGTACCTTGCAAAGGCCTGTGTTAGGACACATCGCATTAATCAATGTTAGTTAGCAAGTCCTTTTTGTAAGGAATACAAGAAATTCCTTGAATAATCAATAATTTGAATAAAATTTGAATAAAAATTCAAACATTTTTATCTTTGATTTTTTTTTAAAGTACCTACAATACTTTCATTTTTATCACATACAGTATTTAGCATACAGGAAGTGCTTTTAAAAGGTCATATAAATACAGGGAAAAAAAAGAAAGGGAAATTAAAGAGAAAAATGAACATTGTCCAAGCAGTGGTGAGGAGGAACCCACAAGGAAGCAGCAGGAACAGCAATGCGCCCGAAGATCAGGGAGGCTGGACAGGGCCCTGGTTATCAGCATCAGCCATGCCGTCTGCTCTTCAGCCAGAGTCCCTCACAGGCAAGAGAAACATGAGTACCACCCTGGAAGTGGCAGCCTAAGCAATTCAACAATATGAGAGTGTTCATCAATACCACCCTGTAGGAGAAATCGGGATGATACCATTAGAGGAATAATATAGATTTAAATATTGTTCTTGGCTCCATACACAGTGGGAGGGCATGGTCTGTGTCATCCTACTCACCACTATATTCCTCCAGTCAGTTACAGTGGCAGGCATGTGAAAAATGCTCAGTAGAAATAATGACATAGTAACTGGAAAGAGGATGCCCCTGGCTGCTACTGTTCTGAATCTGAGATGGATTAACTGCTGCCTTCCAGGATAGCCATCTTAAAAACACAGCAGATCCTGGGGGAAGGGGAACAGGGAGTGATTGTGTAATGGATACAGAATTTCTGTTTGGGATGATGAAAAAATTGATAGTGGTGATGGTTGCACAAGATTGTGAATATACCTAATGACACTGAGTTGAACACTTAGAAATGGTTAAAATGATACACTTTATGTTATATATATTTTACAACAATTAAAAAAAAAAAGGAAAATAGCAGAATGACTCTCTCTCTCCAAAACTGTAGTGTTCATAGAGTTGCCAAAGGTGCAGCAATTACAGATGGCCACATGGCTGGGCGCAGGGCCTCACACCTGTAATCCCAGCACTTTGGGAGGCCAAGGTGAGTGGATCACGAGGTCAAGAGATCGAGACCATCCTGGCCATCACGGTGAAACCCATCTTTAAAAATACTAAAATTAGCTGGGCATGGTGGTACACACTTGTAGTCCCAGCTACTCAGGAGGCCGAGGCAGGAGAATCACGTGAACCTGGGAGGTGGAGGTTGCAGTGAGCTGAGATTGCGCCACTGCAATTCAGCCTGGTGACAGAGTGAGACTCCCTCCGTCTCAAAAAAAAAAGACAGATGCCCACGGGCTGATCATGAAGTAGGTCTTTAAAAGTTATTCTGGTTGAGAATGTTATTATTGAAATAAAAATCTCTGGTTGGGCACGGTGGCTCATGACTCTAATTATAGCACATTGGGAGGCCATGGTGGATCACTTGAGCTCAAGAGTTCAAGATCAGCCTGGGCAACATGGTGAAATCCCATCTCTACAAAAACACACACAAAAAATAATAAAAATAGACAGGAGTGGTGGAGCCCACCTGTAGTCCCAGCTACTCTGGAGGCTGGGATGGGAGGATTACTTGAGCCCAGGAGGTGGAGGTTGCAGTGAGCCAAGATCGTGCCACTGCACTCCAGCCTGGGCAATAGAGCAAGACTCTGTCTCAAAACATAAAATAAAATAAAATAAAATAAAATAAAATAAAATAAAATAAAAATCTCAACGGACAAATAAATCAGATTAGCTACAAGTGAAGAAGGAATGTATAAACTGTAAGATAAATGAAAAGCAATCTATTAATAGAATACGGTCTTCACAGAGACAAAGAGATGGAAAATGTGAAAGGTTGAACATGAAAAACAAGGTAAAAAAGATTAGAATGAAAAGGTCTAAGATGTATATAACTGGAAAGACCACTAAGAAAATGGGGAAAGGGTCAATAATTGAGAGATAATATCTCAGACTCTTAGACAAATTTTGAGAAATGCCAGTTCCAAAATGAAGACAACTAATGACAAGGAAATTAGTTCAAGATCAGATCAAAATTTATCTCCTTTTCCAGATGAAATGATAAGATTATTATGATAACTGTAACTCAACTATACTCCCATTTTCCTGATATCCTGGAACATGAGACAAAATATTCTCTATGAATGCATGCAGACCTCATCAGAGAAAAGAGGAATCCAATCATGCATCATTAGATTATAACCACTTTTCTTTGCTATAGTCTCATAAGAAACATGCCAAACACATTTTTCAATACCACCTCTTATATTTCAGTGGTGACTAGAAATGCTCCATGAATAGGCCAGGCACGGTGGCTCACGCCTGTAATCCCAGCATTCTGGGAGGCCGAGGCAGGTGATCACGAGGTCAGGAGTTCAAGACCAGCCTGGCCAAGACGGTGAAACCCCAACTCTACTAAAAATACAAAAAATTAGCCGGGCGCGGTGGCAGGCACCTATAATCCCAGCTACTCGGGAGGCTAGGGCAGGAGAATCGCTCGAACTCAAGAGTGCGGAGCTTGCAGTGAGCCGAGATCATGCCAGTGCACTCCAGCCTGGACGACAGAGTGAGACTCCATCTCAAATAAAAAAAAAAAAAAAGAAAGAAATGCTCCATGAATAAGATGGACCGAACTTGGGTAGAATGTGGTTTTAGAAAGTAACTTCCACTAACAAAATTAAATAGAGCAGAACAGAAAACAGAAAGTCCAACTCTTGTGCCTGCGCTGTCTCTATTTCTCTTTATCCTTTAGAAATCATCCCAGTGAGCAGAATAAAGATATAATCATCCCCAGCAGATGTGTGAAGGTACTAGCTAGGACTGTAGAGGAATTAAATGATTTGATAAATGTTATATAGGAAAATGGTGGGGAAAGGCACATCAAAATCTTACTTAAATAAAGTGCATGAGCTTTGACTGTCCACTTGTTTGAATAAATCAAGAGCAAAAATATGTTCAAATTAGGAAAATTTGAAAATGTTAAATGATATTAAGAAATTATTATTTGTTTCTTCCTTTTTTTTGAGAAAGAAAATGGGGAAAGGGTCAGTAATAATTGACAAATATGCCCAAATAATTGGGCAAATATGCTAGATAAATAGCCTCAGCTATTCAAATCTTTAAAAGTATAATTTATTCAAGGTGGTTCATTCATTTCAGAAGTCCAGAATTTGTTTGGCTTCTTGTTTCTTGTTGCCCAGGCTGGAGTGCAATGGCGTGATCTCAGCTCACTGCAACCTCCGCCTCCCAGGTTCAAGCGATTCACCTGCCTCAGCCTCAGGACTAGCTGGGACTACAGGTACGCACAACCATGCCCAGCTAATTTTTTGTATTTTTGGTAGAGACGGGTTTTACCATATTGGCCAGGCTGGTCTTGAACTCCTGACCTCAGGTAATCTACCCGCCTAAGCCTCCTAAAGTGCTGAGATTATAGGTGTGAGTCACTGCGCCCGGCTTATTCTTTTATTTCTGTGTGATGAAGGCACTGAGGTATGTGGAACCAATTATCCTTTACAGATATGTACTGTAGCATTAACAGGTAAAAGGATAATCTAAAATTTGTTCACAGCAAATCCCAACATCCATACTCAACAAAGGGTGGAAGGAGTAGAAACACGAAACAAGATTGACAAAGGTTGATAACTAAAGCTGGGTGATGGATATATTGCTATATTTGTGTGTTGTATATATTTGAAATTGCCCAGAACAAACTGTTTTTAAAAATCTTCAGCTTTTGATTCATGTCAACAATTGTATAAATATATATAACAGTCTCTTCTGGGAGCACAAAGAGATTGTAAATAGAAAAATAGTAGTGATTATTAATTCAAGCAGTACTAAACACTTTTGTCATTTACTTAGCAATCTGAATTGATTTAATATCCTTTATTGGTATTAATAAAAAGTTCACAGATAAAACACTTTATTTCTAGATAATAAATTCTGTGCTTCTAAAATGAATGAACCACCTTGAATAAATTATGCTTTTAAAGATTTGAATAGCTGAGGCTAATTATCTAGCATATTTGCCCAATTGTTAAAACTAATAATAATTGATACACAGTATCAGAATAATCCTGCTAGAAATTTTTTAAAAGCTCTCATGTCAAATATTCTCCATATATATTATGGTAGTATATGTCAATGAGAAAGGAGATAATAGCATATGGGCGTCTTTGAAGTTAGCAGAGTAGATGAAAATGCCTACCTCTGCAGTGCTTAAATGTATTTCATTAGAAGATTAAATTCTCCTCACTACTGAAAAACAGCAAATAGCATAAAATAATTCAGATTCCACATTACATAACCTACATTATTTCGAATATCCATCTACTTTCCTTTGTGACAAAGAGGCAAGTACTGAGTTTCCAGATGGAATAATAAAAGCCCTCATAATCCAGCCTATATTTAAAAATAAGACTAACCATTTCTCACAAACTTTAAATACATCTGACATGCTTTGTAGGAATACAAAGGAGGTATAAAACAAAAAAATATAAAAGACAATAACATATCTTTCCTCTGCCAAGTCAAATAAACAACAGTAACTACTGCCCTCTACAATTTTGCTTGGAATAAAGTGATGATTTTGAATAAATGGCTGAAAAAAATCTCATGTTATCTTGGAAAACCACAGTATACAGATAACCCCTCCTCCCATAATCAACCTTTCTTCCTGTGGGTATTTGTGATGCATAATGTATACTCATGAATGTTAATAAATCCCATAAATCAAAATCACATTACCTTTTCTTCCACATTCAGCCTTTCCCATAAGCTTCTATAGAATTGTGCATCAATGTTCCTTGATATATCAAAGTACATGATGTACAAAAGTGGAGATGAACCCACGATAGCAAAATCTCTTCATTTTTGGTTGGAGAAAAGTCTCTTGCCAGAGACAATTCATTATATTCTTGACCTCCCTTGATTTTAAACTATACCAATAAAAAAAGCATATATGGAAACTCATTAAATGCACAGAGAAGCCATAGAAACAGAACCTTCTGTTTATTAGCCCTTGTTTTTGCGGGGAAAGTGGGGTAAAAGCAATAGCTGCAACTAAATTATTTTCTAAAATTTTCTTCAAGAATTTATCAAACTGCAAAAAAATTCTGAAATTCAAAAGAATCTTGAGCTTGAGTTAAGGCTGACAAGCCACATAGTCCCTCCACCAAAGGCCATTCTGTAATGAAGCATAATATGTAAATCATTGCTCTGCATAATATGCATCAGTATCAAGTTAAGCCCTGCAAAAATAAAAATCCAAAAAGCTTAGCAGCGCCTAATATTTTTACTAGCCACCATACTCTCAAGGAGTTATGTAGGTAATAAAATGAATGAAATCAGTATTTTCTGACTCACACAGCACAGCTTTTCATGAATGGGTACTTTTGTGTGCAAATGGATTAACCCTCTGATCTCATTTTAATGAGTTTCTTTTTGTCTTTGAGGGACTACACTGCACGGAAGCTCAATCATTCTAGAGTCATTTAAATCAATCCACTTAAGAGTTTTAAGAAATGCACACACTTGCACTTATTTGGGAATACTAAATTCACCAAAATTTAAACGCAGAGAATAATTTAAATAATATAAAGTTATCTCTTCCACCCAATACGTTGCTCAGCTCTGTCAAATTCTACCTCCTTAATGTGACTAAATCTGTCTTCTCTACTATCTGTACTGCCTTAGTTCACACTCTCATTAATACCCCACCCCCAGGAGCATCCTAGCTGGTTTCCTTATTCCTTTTCATCCTTCTCTGATCCCTTCTTCACCCAGCCACTGAAGTCATCTTTCTAAAATCCAAATCTAATTATGTCAGAACCTTCAAAGATTTGAGGACCATATTTAACTCTATAGTTTACCAGGCCCTCTAGGATCTGACCTCTGTCTGCTTCTCTGGCCCTATCCACCCTAGTGGCCCAACGCTGGCCCCATCTTCTACTAAACTACTCTTGTCAGAGGCATTCAAACCAGAGTGACTCCATCTCCAGTAAAGGCTCCAGTAAAGGCTAGGAAAATGAGGCTGGGACCTGCTGGGCTGCATTCCCAGAAAGTTAGGTATTCCTAGCCTCTAGATGTTCACGGTTAAGAGAACAAACTGATAATGTTTACTAAACGGACCCAGACTTGGGAGTGTCCTAATATCCCAATATCTTGAGAACAAAAGCATTCCTAATTTTGCTTTAAAGAGAATAATATCAGTTCTTGCAAAATATAGCAATTAAGACAATCCTTTATCACAAATCCTTGTAGCAGAGCACATCTCCCCCATGATCTTTTTTATCCTATATATACAAGCACTGTACCTAGGGCGGATGCGTTCCTCCTCTTATTTTCAGGAATGCCCTACTCTGTCTATGGAGTGGTTATTCTTTCACCACTTTACTTTCTTAATAAACTTGCTTTTGCTTTGCACTGTGGACTCACCCTGAATTCTTTCTTGCACGAGATCCAAGAACCCTCTCTTGGGGTCTGGATCGGGACCTCTTTCCTGTAACAGTCTTAGTTCTCTAACATGGTAGCTGACAAACATTTGGATTTCATAGGTCAAAAAAACAATAACAAAAACAACTAAAAGGGTAGTGAGTGAAACACGGGGTTGCCAACTTTTCATTTGCCAAAAAAAAAAAAAATTATTTCAAACGAAAACAAAATCTATAATTTGCTAGCACTTCCATTTTATAAGAAGTTAAGAAAAACATGATCTTATCATTTTAAAACACGAAGAAACTTAATTCTAGAAATAAAATGCTCATTGCACTGCCCCATTCCCTTTTTTAAAAATTTCACTGCACACTGGTAAAACCTTTTGCATGAACTTGTTCAGTGAAACCCCTCCCTAACTCATCATACTTTTATGTCCCTGCACATGCTGGCCTCCTGCTGAGGCAAGTGTTCCTCCTCCATCCCCAGTTTTCACCTGCAAAACTAACACAACTTACAGGGCCAGGCAGTCCTTTTCAAATTTTAATGTGCATAAGAATAACCTAGGGATCTTGTTAAAATGCAGATTCTAGCCACAAATATTTTATCTGGTGTTTCTTCTAGAAGTTTTATAATTTGAGGTTTTACACTTCAGTCTATGATCTGCTTTGTATTCATTTTTGCATGTGGTATGAGGTATGGATCGAGTTCATTTTTCCCCATGTGGGTATCCAATTGTTCCAGCACCATTTGTTGAAAAGACTATACTTTCTCCACTGAGTTGCCTTTGCTTTTTGGTAAAAAATCAAGTGACCGTAGACATGTGGGTCTCTTTCTGGACTCTATCCTGTTCCACTGACCTATTTGTCTAGGTCAAGTGATCTCACTCACATGTATCTAGATGGATCATGATCCAAAGACAAAGAGCATTCTGTCAAATGACAAAGGACCTGGAATATCCCAGACCTCCTGAACGTTTGCCTTGTTTTCTTTCCCCCGCTGTACTGTATCCTTTATCTTTATTAAAACCTTAGGTAAATATACTTTGTGGCATCTCGTGAATACTTTCCATAACTGACCCTGGGTAATTGCTGCGGTGATTCTGCTTTCTGTCATTAAAAAGACCTTTCTTATCACGAAGCCCAAGGACTGGCTGCTCTCCATCATGCCTCAATGGGTCAAGGTCAATTCCCTCTTTGCCTCTCTGCTAGAACTGGCACTTCCCAGGTTAACTGAGGGCTGATAATAGCCTACAGGCCTATTTTGATAATAACCAGTTAACCATGACCAAGGTAACTAAGAAAATTGTAAAATGAGGAATTTTTTAGTCTAAAGCGTGTTTACAAATCAGACTGTGTGTGCCAGCATGTGAACTGTAAATGTACATGTATAAATGTGTGTCACAGAGGTAGCTGAAGCTAACAGACTAATTGACCTGAAAACGAACAAAACTCAGCAAAAACCAAAATCTTTCAAGAAATACCACCAATTACCTAACGGACAATTGTTGGGGTTTCTGATACGTGTAAGGGAAGATAAAGTTGTGCACCCAGCAAGTTGAAAAAAAAGATGATGAAACTTCTGGTGGGCATTGCTTCCATTAAGAGAGTCAAGCCAGGTTAAAGTGTATGTAGGTGCTTCCATATCTGGGAGGGGAATTACACTTTGGCACTGCAGAGATACAGGGACACCAGAAGAGAAATGGGGAATGAGGGTATGGTTACAGTAAAGCTGTCAGTTTTCCTTCCATTAGTTGAAAAAATTAAATAATAGTAGCAGAACGACTAATAACATATTGTGCATTTGTTATTTTCAGACACATTGTGCTTTATTTGCTTTATATCATTTAATCCTTACAAAAGTACTAGGAGGAAGAGAGATCCTGTTTTCATTTTCCCTTTAGAAGTGAGAAACTGTACTGTGGAGACCCTCACCTGTCTGTGGTTCCCAAGCCATGGAGAAGAAGAACCAGGAGTTCCTTCTGGCAGTTTGACTCGAAAGCCTAAGCCTTACCATGAGATTATTTCTGAAGTTGTCTGAATGCTCAGAGAGAAGAAGAAATCAGACATGGAGGACAAAAGGTGAAATGGAAGAAGTTTGGTAAGTTTTCACTAGTTAGAAAACAGAAGACAGGAAGCCAAAGAAAACGGCTTACAGGCATTTAGAGCACCTTGCACAGTGTATTAACTAGATCTGGATTTGATCACATCTAATTTATGTCTCAAGGTATAGGAGACAAAATACATGCTGTTCTGTGAAATTCTCTCAATTACGCAAAGCTGCTGTTCTTCACAGGCTGGCATGAAAAATGATGATCACATCATAATTTCTCTCTCAACTCTTGCCATTTAAAAGGTTTAGGACTTCCCGCGGGGGTGCAGTAGCTCAAACCTGTAATCCCAGGACTTTGGGAGGCCAAGATGGGCGGATCACTGAAGGTCGGGAGTTCAAGACCAGCCTGGCCAACATGGTGAAACCCCGTCTCTACTAAAAATACGAAAAAAAAAAAAAAAAAAAAAGTAGCCAGGCATGGTGGCAGGCACCTGTAATCCAGCTACTCGGGAGGCTGAGGCAGGAGAATCGCTTGAACCTGGGAGGCGGAGGTTGCAGTGAGCCACGATGGCGCCACTGCACTCCAGCCTGGGCAACAGAGCAAGCCTCCATCTCAAAAAAATAAAATTAAAAAATTAAATAAATAAATAAATGTTTAGGGCTTCCTTATGGGGGGACTCTGCATTTTTCCCTTCTCTCTCCTCCAACTCTGACCTATGGATAAATCCACTTAACCCAACCATGATGCACTCTATTGTTTTGATCAATAAACAAATGTCTTCACAAAAAAGTCTTCCTTGCTCTACTATAGTTCTTTCCCAGCAGTGACTATATGGGGAAAAAAACAGCCTTTTCCAATCTTTATAGACATGCACAACCACACCCAGCTAATTTTTGCATTTTTGGTAGAGACGGGGTTTCACCATGTTGGTCAGGCTGGTCTTGAACTCCTGACCTCAGGTGATCCACCCACCCCGGCCTCCCAAAGTGCTGGGATTACAGGCATCAGCCATTGCACCTGGCCGCCTTTTTCAATCTTAAAGTACTAATAGGTATTATAAATTTACAAAAGTTCAATTGACTCTTACCTGGATTCATGATATATTTTTAAATCTTTGTGTATTAAAAGTCTGAAGTACTACTTTTCCTTAGTTTTGGTAAATATATACTGAGTACTAATCATGAATCAGGTCTAGTACTAAGAACACAAAGAGGGTAAAAATGGGTTCCTGGCCCTCACAGAACCCACAGAGTAAGATTTTCATCCACTACCTCTGAAAAAAACACTCCTAGGGCTTTGCAAGACTACACTATCAGTTCTTGGTTGTTAAAGCCTGTAATAATTCAAATAATTCTCATAAAGCCAAGCTCAGTTTTAATGACATTATGAGAATTATTTAATCTTTACAATAGTCCTCTAAATTGGGATTATCATCATGTCCACTTTGGAGCTGATGAACTGAGGCAAAAAGAGGTTAAGTAATTAAGGTAAGTAATTAATTTAACTTCTTAGAAATTAATTAAAGGAGCCAGAATTCAAACCCGGGCAACCTGTCTCCAAACCTCATGCTCTTAACAACGATTCTCTCCTGTCACTGAAGAAAGACTAAAAGAGTGTGGCACTGCACCAGATTAAACAGAATGACCAAGGAAAAAGAACTGAAAGCCCAGCAACCTACCGAAGTATATACACTAATTAGCATACTAAAAATGTATTACAAATCATGGGGGGACAAACGAATTACACAATAAAAGGTGCTGCCCTATTTATTTATTTGGTTCTAGAAACTTCAGGTGGTTTAAAGAATTACCTGTGATGGTCTAGAACCAAGATGATGTTTGTGACTCCCTTCCCTCATCACTTCTTGCTAAAATGATCCAACTAATCGAGAGAAAAAAAGTCTCCACCACTGACTGGCTACTTCCTAAGTGACCCATCCACAAAAGTGAGCCCTTGAGAAGAGCTAACGGGAATGATTTAGCAAACAGCAGAGTGAGTGCAGAGGCCAATTAGCAGCCAGTTCCCAGAACACCCACAACAAAACTGCTGCCATTCATCAATTATTTAGACCCAGATACCCTACTAAGTGCCTTAAGCCGTTAACAAATTTCAATATTATTATACACACGAGTAAACTGGGGCTCAGAAGTTGAACAAGATGACCAATGTTATGCAGTTCTCAAGTAGCACAACCAAGATTGGAACACAAAGGCGATCAGACTCAAGTTTAAACTCTTAATCACTCTGCTACACATGGGGTGGCCAAGTCCACCAGGATCCCCACTTCAGAGCCTACTGACAGCTCTAGGACAGGAGCAGAGGCTGGAGGCCAGGCCAGTGCTGGAGAAGCAGCCATGCTGGATGGAGTTTCTGCCTGGATGCCTAGGCCAGGCAGCTATTCAGGGGGATGGGAAACTACCCCAGTGGGCCAGGAGCTGCCAAGGCAGACACAAAAGGGACACTGTTCCTGAACAAAGACCAAGTCTGCCTTGCAGTTGTCTCCCACTGCCTACAGCTTCAACCCTACCCCACACAAACTATTAGAACTCTAAGCTGCAGATAAAAAAATCACAGTAAATCTAACATCTTTCCCTATTTTTGCCTGGAATGAAAAGAACTGAATAATGACAAACACAACCTCTGACAAAGCATATTTCAGTTACCAATAATGAACAAATTAGACCTATTTGGCAGATGAGTGAACAGAGAAGCTAGCAAACTAGACAGGCGAAAGACCCAGTATTTTAGGTGAAGTGAAAATTTTTGAATAATTAGGGTAACTGCTAGAAACAAGACAAGTTTGCACATTTAAAAATTTTTAAGATTGCACATTGTAAAATTTTCTCAGTGAGATTTAAACTTTTGCATCTGTATCACTGATAAAAAAGTTATTATGAAGAGAGATGAAAAAGGAGCAATAGGACATAGCATATGAAAGAAAAAAGCAAAACGGGTAGCCTAAAAAAGAGATGCACTGAATTGCAGACTGACTCCTGCAGAAAACCAAACGGGAACCTGAAAGATCTGCTCCATGAAATCTCCCAGAATGCACAAGAAAACAAGGAAAAATGGAAAATTATGACTGAAAAAGATAGCACCTGAATGATAGATCTAGAAGATCCATGTCTGTGTCTAATAGGTATTTCAGAAAGAGAGAACAGAAGAAATAATATTTAAGTAAAGAAAAAGTAATAAGTAAATAATGAGAAAAACAAACAGAACTCAAAATGAGTTTTTTAGAAAATAATTATTCACTCAGAACTTGGCAAAATTAATCACAAAAGAACCATGCTCATCCCAGGAGAGCTTTGGAATGTCAGAGAGAAAAACAATCCAATAGACATCCGCTCCTCCACCAGGATTAAAAAAATAAAAAGGAACATGAATGAGATGAACACTGGGTTTCTCATCTACCACACTAAGTGTTAAAAGACAATGGAGTAAGACTTATAGGACTCTGGAAGGATAGTCTATGACACACAAATTCTAAATTTAGATGAATTATCAATACTATAATTATCATTACTATAAAGTAGAAGAAACATATTAATAAACAGAGGAATCAAAAGTATACTTTCCATATACCTTATCTGCAGAAATATTCTTAAGGAAGGAAGGATATATAATCAATTGAAAAAATAGAATAAAAAACTCAAGAAAGTAAAAGATAAATAGGAGTATAAGAGAAACAGCAGTGAGCAATAAAGCTAACAAAGCTAGAGAGGTGAGGCTTGCCCCAGTGGCTCATGCCTGTAATCCCAGCACTTTGGGAGGCTAAGATGGAAGGACTGCTTGAGCCGCGTAGTTCACCATATTGGTCAGGCTGGTCTCGAACTCCTGACCTTGTGATCAGCCTGCTTCGGCCTCCCGAAATGCTGGGATTACAGGCGTGAGCCACGGCGCCCAGCCTTGAGCCGCGTAGTTCAAAACCAGCCTGGGCAACATGGCAAGATCGTTGTCTAAATAATGTGTGTCAAGGTTGAAATTATAATGTAAATATTCAGTAAGCATGCTCGAAGGAGCATAATATAAAAAAAATGAACAAATATTTCTCATTATTTCAACAAAATTTAGACGGTAAGGAGAAGAAAAGAAGAAAATGTGCTGAAGTGATCACATGGCTGAGGGGAACTCCACAGATACTGTTCTAATGATAAACAAGTAAGTTCAAATTTTAAATTACCCACAACAAGAACAAAAATTGGACATATAACTTCCAAATCACAAAGAGAATTGTTTTCCTTCTTTTTAATTTCTTTTTTTTTTTAAGGGACAGGGTCTTGCTTCACCTACCAGGCTGCAGTGCAGTGACACCATCCTGGCTCACTGCTGACTGAAATTCCTGATCTCAAGTGATCCTCCCACCTCAGCCTCTCAAGTACTTGAGACTACAGGTGCAAGCCACCACACCCAGGTAATTTTTACATTTTTTGTAGAGACGGATTTCTCCATCTTGCCCAGGCTGGTCTTAAACTCCTGGGCTCAAGTGATCCTCCCACCTTGGCCTCCCAAAGTGCTGGGATTACAGGTGTAAGCCACCATGCCCGGCTTGTTCTCTTTCCTTAAAAAACAGAAAAGCTTGCCGGGCATGGTGATTCATGCCTGTAATCCCAGCACTTTGGGAGGCCGAGGCGGGTGGATCACCTGAGGTCAGGAGTTCGAGACCAGCCTGGTCAACATGGTGAAACCCCGTCTCTACTAAAAATACAAAAATTAGCCGGGCGTGGTGGCACACACCTGTAATCCCAGCTACTTGGGAGGCTGAGGGAGGAGAATTGCTTGAACCTGGGAGGCGGAGGTTGCAGTGACCCGAGATCGCACTACTGCACTCCAGCCTGGGCAACAAGAGCAAAAAACTCCATCTCAAAAAAGAGAAACTAAAAAAAAAGAAAAACTTGAAAAAAAAATTTAGTGAAAGCTAAACAATCAGGAAGAATAATAATTTGAAAACGTAACACAAAAAGCCAAGGGCAAGACCAAACAATCAGTAAATGCAAGTGGGTTAAATACTATATTAAAAGCATTTAAAAGAGAAACCCTCATAAACTGCGTGAAAGAACAAAATACCACCCATCTTACTTGGTTATTAAATGAGGCAATGTGTGCAAAAGTGCCACACGTATAGTTGTTCAAAAAGTATGCATAAAGAAATAATGTTGCAAGCACTGTGGTGACCCAAACATTTAAAAAAAAAAAAAAAAAAAAAAAAAGACCCAAACATTTAAAAAAAAAAAAAAAAAAAAAGAACGGAAACTCTACCAGTTTAAACCACCAAAAAAATTAACTAAAATAATATTTTTTAAGTCTTATGATGAGCTGACAGGAAAATAAATCATCAGAAATCAAAAACAAAGTATATAATCTGTGACTCAGAAATTCCACTACAGAAATTTACTCTACATTCACATGCTATAAAAGTAAGAAATCGTACTATGGGAATAAATAAGACATTTAGGACAGTTTTCTCAGTTTAAGATGATTTGGGCTACAAATAACAATACCTAACTTCAGTGATTTAAAGAAAAAAGGGTCTGACTTAAACAAAAGGACTAGAAGGTAGGTCCAGGCTGATTCAGTAACTCAATGTCTTTAATGGCTAAGGCTCCATATTTCTGCTCTATCACGTCAATGTGCTGGTGACTTATGTTAAGTGAACACAAGGTTTAGAAGACTGTGTATATAAAATGATTTTAACTATACTAAGATCATAGAAAAAAAAGTTAGGAAACATATTAATGGTGGTTGCTCCAAGATTGTGGGATCATGAGTGGTTTCATACCTCCTGCTTCATATACTGTTTTTGTACTTTCAATAATTTTCAGATGTAATACATGTATAAATCAAGAAAGAGAGAGAGAGAGGAAGGAAGGAAGGAAGGAAGGAA
>NW_012103565.1:907226-978517 GCF_000951045.1 Mandrillus leucophaeus
CACGTATAGTTGTTCAAAAAGTATGCATAAAGAAATAATGTTGCAAGCACTGTGGTGACCCAAACATTTAAAAAAAAAAAAAAAAAAAAAAAAAGGAAAAAAAGAGGGAGAAAGAAACAGGAAGGAAGGAAGGAAGGAAGGAAGGAAGGAAGGAAGGAGAGAGAAAAAAACCCAAAGAACTAAAGAGAAATGTTACTGAAGAAAACAAAAAGGCTCAATCACCCCTTGGTCACAATGACATAGGTACTTTCTCCTTGTTTTCCAATTAGAATTCTCTCAAGTTGATTTGTTTATGAGGTTTTTAAATTCTCCATCACACACACAGTAGTTTTGTACAAAGAGGAAGCTCATGATGTTGTTAATGATTGTCCTCTATGTAGAGTGCAATGCTCGTATATAACAGTTCACAGAGCATTTCACACACCCTTATTTCATTTATATTACTGAATACAACCCTTATAAATAAATAGAGAAAATTTTTAAAAATAGGTAAATAGACCATTTTGCAGTGAGGAACCTCTTCCAAAGTCATATTAAATTGAGAAATTTAAAATCAACCCACGTAACATCCTCTTTTCATATACCATACTTCATAAACACAATATTAAAACAAATACATGGTTATATAAATTGCCAAAGACTTAAAATTCTTTTAGGTATCTAATTAATACCAGTAACCATTTGCATTCCTAAATCTACTGTAATCTATCTACATGAACGTTTAGAGACCAAAGCAGGCTAGAAGAAACCCACACTATCCATTTGGTGTGCTTCATGGTCTTCCTCTGTTAGCCTTCCTCACTGGAAGAGACAGAACAGCTTGAGAGACTTCCCACGTGGAGTATCACTTATCCCTTAGTTTCACAGGCATTTTCCAAGACTGTTTTCTCCATAGCTTCAAACTAAAAATTTGGGTGTCAGAATTTCAATTTCAAAGTTGAAGGGGACCTGAGAAATAATCTATTCAAACTCTTCATTTCACACACAAGGAATCTGTCAATGTACAGTTTAAAACCATCAAAATGGATCACAGTAACAGAAAAGTCCCACAGAGCACACAAATATGTCTTCAGAAGAGGTCTAAACCCTGGAAGAATTTAGTCTGCTACTCAATCTTAAAGTTATGACACTATTTTTTAAATGGGTTTCTAAGGCCCTTTGTAGACACTGCAATTCCACCTGTTAGAAAATTCCATTTAGTTAAACATGACTTGCAGAGTAAAGCAGCTAACTGGCATCTGTGATGCATCAAGGGCTCTATTAGCTCATCCTGCCTTTCTTCTTCTGATGGCAGCTGTGGCCCTTTGGAGGGACCACTGGGAAGAGGCCGGCTGCAGTAGGGGCCATGCCACCAGGGTTGCTTGCTCACTTTGTGAGGCCAGCGGAAGCAGGGAACAGGCGGAAACCCTGCCCCCTACTGAGTTGATGGGGTGGGAACCCTGTGCTCCTGGGTGCAGCTGCAGTCACCCAGCTGAAGCTCCAGACCCAAGCATTCCTGGACTCTCAGGGGCCTGGGAAACCCTCCTGTCCCCACAGGCTCAAAAGGGCCTGCCCCCACACCCTGGCCTCTCCCAGCTCCCGGCATCCACTCTGATTTCAGAACAAAGTTGAAGCCAAGCCTGGGCACTGCCATGACATGGTTGGGTGTGCATGCACATGGGGCAGCACTGCACACCAGCACCCCCAACGCCACCTCAGCCCCCTCTGAAACTATGGGCACCAAGGAGCTCAGGGAGGGAGCCCAGTGGGGGCTGAGGGGCAGCTCAGCGCAGGGCTGCAGGTGCCTCTCAGCACGAACAGCCTGGGCACCGTGGATGGCGTGTTGATGCCAGGACACAGACAGATTCGCAGAAAGGGGTGGGTCCCCAGTGAAACCCCACCTTCAAGCCAGGGATGGCCTGAAGTCTGGGGGCCAGGCTGCCAGTTCCAGGTAGAGTCTGGGACCCAGAATGAGAACGTATGGTGCTTTTTCTGAGCCTGCCCATGGGTGCCCATGAACCAATCAGCAAGTACTTCCTCACCTCTGAAGCCCATAAAAACCCCCTGGACTCAGCCAGACTCCGGCAGATGACTGGACCACCTGCCTGTGGAGAGGAGCTACTCACTGTGAGTCTCCTCTCTGTTGAGAGTTAAGCAGACAATGGGATGACCCACCAGTGGAGAAGAGCTACCTACTGCAGGTCTTCTCTGAGCTGTTCTGTTGCATAAAGCACCTCTTTGCCTTGCTAACCCTCTGGTTGTCTGCATGCCTCATTCTTCCTGGACATGAGACAAGAACTACAGACCCAGCTGGGCATGGTAGCTCACACCTGTAATCCCAGCACTTTGGGAGGCCGAGGTGGGTGGATCACCTGAGGTCAGGAGTTCAAGACCAGCCTTGGCCAACATGGTGAAACCCCATCTCTACTAAAAATACAAAAAAAAAAAAAAATTAGCCAGGCGTGGTGGCATGTGTCCGTAATCCCAGCTATTTGGGAGGCTAAGGCAGAAGAATCACTTGAACCCAGCAGGTGGCAACTGCAATGAGCCAAGATCATGCCATAGCACTCCAGCCTGGGCGACAAGAGCGAGACTCCATTCAAAAAAAAAAACAAACTATGAACCCGTCGAATGGTGGGGCTGAAAAAGCTGTAAAACAAACAGGGCTAAAACATGCCCCCCTCCCTGCCCCTTCCCACTCACCATACTGACAGTGAAAAAGAGAGGAGACCTCAGCCCTTCCGGAATCCCAGGCCTAGGAGCTCCCCAAGCCAGGGCTGTGACACCCTCTTTGGGGCTCTGCAGTTCCTGGTGTCTCCAAGCTTCCAGGTGCCACCATATTCCCCTCGTCTGGATGCAGGTGCCTGCAGTGGAAGCTGCATGCAGTACACCTGCTCCAGCCGCAGCCTGGCATGCAGCCGGCACCCGTGCCAACACCTGAAGCTGCCTGCCCTCCACAGCAGCCAGCATGCCTGGCTGTGCACAGTGGCTAGATCCCACGCTCACTGGCTTACACCCCCATCATCGCTCTGCACCTGGCTTGCACTTGGTAGGTGTGGGATCTGGGTTGGCAGCACGAGCCAAGCACAGCCTGCCGGGTTGAATGGGTGGAATGAGCCCAGCAGGCATGAGCAATACTCAGGCAGAAGGCACCACTGGCCACAGAGGTTCCTGGCTGGCAAAGCAACACTCCAAGGATCCCATGACACTTCTACAAGGAATGGAAATAAATCTTTGCCTTTTTTTTATTATTGTGGCTGTCTCCAGAAATGTGATATGAAACACTGAAGAGAGGAATTTATAAACATCAAATAGTAAACAAAAGCATGCTAAAATAAAAATTTATATTAGGTGTGTTTCATTTTTTTAGCCCCTGCCACATTAATCACACAACTTATTAATTATACTTCATATACAACATTGAACAAACTATAAATACCTGTTAACCATCCATCAAAATTTATGGAATGAACCTCACTGGTGGAGAAAGAGAAAGGAGCTATTATTGAGCCTTGTGCTACGGAAGCTGCTTCCTGTATTTTGTGTATGTTCCTGTATTTTTGTGTATGTTGGTATGATCCTTAGAACACCTCTGGTAAGCAGATATTTAAAACTCCTCTTTTACAGAGAAGGGAATGGAGGCTTAGGAGGTTAAGTTGTTCAGGCCTCACTGATAGCAGAAAGAGACACTGGAATTTCAACCAGCCCAGTCTCACTCCAAACCCTCTCTTCTTTCTGTTGTACAAATGCTGCCTCAAGTATTTATAAAAAATTGAAAGAGATCCAGGTTTTATTGTTGAAGAATTTATGTTCTGAAGACAAGCTTGGGCCTCATTCCCTCACTTATTTACGAGTTCAGGATTTCAAGTGAAATCTGAAATATTCTTTCCCCTTCTGCATCTGTCCTCCCTCAGATCTGTGCTGTCAGGACACTGATGTCCCAGCCAGCAGGCCATGCTTGGCTGCCAGTGTGCTCTGGGCCACCCAACTATGACCAAAGGGTGTGTGAAAAATTGTTACCTGGGCTTATTTATAAATATATAAACAATGCATGACGACATTAAAACAATCAAACAGGAGGAACTCACTGGAGTGCTAAGTATTTGAAATGCTGCATCAGGTGAAAAATTCCCTCCATTGATAGCAGTTTCCTTTTCGAAGTCCTGGCTGTGCCTCATCCCTGCCCTGTCAGCATTCCACCCTCAGCCAGTGTTGGCAGTGCTCTGGACTGGTTAATCTTGGCTGAATTCCATAGGATTTCAGTTGGCCTCAGTAATATTTTTGCTTAGCTCTCAAGTTCAGAGATACTTATTCTATACATGACTGCCACCTTTGTATCGAATTTCTGAAACCCTCTGAATTGAGGAGGATTTTTAATGGACTCTTATTAAGAATGGGTACCACATTTTAGTGATGGTTGCCTTGGGATGCAAGGAAACAAAGCAAAATATCAATTTGTTTTTTAAAGGATATACTACTTTTAAGATAAACAGATTTACCTTTTCTCTTTTTATTACTAGTTAAGGCTAAAGGATAGCTACATTCCTTCCCACTTTAAAACAGAACAAACTAAAACTGGTGAACAGGAGCTTTACAGTGCAAACATGAACACACACAAATGCTGGGCACATGAACTCTTAAGTGAGAAGGAAACCATGCAGATACTAGAAATGTGTCTGGCTTAAGTGCTGTCCAATCAGATATACTTAACCAGAAATACCAAGCCAAGTCTAAATTATGAAAGAACTATTAAAGTATATCCAGACCTTAACACCTCTTACCACCCAGGCCACCATTACATTATCTTGGTCACAGCCACTTTTACGTCTCCTACTGCAATGTCCTCCTAACTGGTCCTCCAGCTTCTGGCCCCACTCGCCCCACCCTGCACCTAGTTGGCTGTCACACACAGTCAGTTGATACTATCAAAATGAGTGAAATCTCGATCTTGATCTGCTCAAAACTCTGCAGTGGCTCCCTATGTTACTAGAGCAAAAGACTAAATCTTCACCATGGTCTACAACACTTTCTGTCTTGTGACATCGCCCTAATCTTGCCTCCTAATACTCTCCTTTCTCTCACTTCTTCCCAGACACACTAGCCTGCTGAAAACCAGCGATATTCCTGTCTTTGCACTGGCTGTTCCCTCAGCCAAGAAGACTCATGTCCAGATAGCCCCAGAGGAAACCCCCCCACCTCCTTCAGATCTTTGCTCAGATGTTGCCTCCATGAGAAGTGCCCTAGCCATTCCTTTTTTAAAAGGAGAAACTTCACTCCTCCCCTACTCACACCTACATTCTCAGTCCTTTACCCCTGATCTCTATTTGTGTCCACAGCGCTTATCACTTTCTAACATAGGCTTATCAGTCATGATCATTGCTTATTATGTCTTTTCCCCCCAAGAACATAAACTCCATGGTGGCAGGGATCTTTGTTGGTTTACTAATATTAGCCCCTGACTAGAATAGTGCCTGGTGCAGAGTCAGAGCTCAACTAACAGTTGTTGAACACATGGTGAATTAAAGTAAAATTAGCAGAGGGAAAGTGGTCTGATAATACAGTCATATCAAGAACTCAACACACAAACTCTTGCCCTTTTAGCAATGAATGGAACAGGAAAAAGCAAATCAGGGTGGAAAAAGTGCAGGAGCAATGGCTAGCACCACAGTCCTTGGGGGCAGAACTATAACTAATCAGTTAAGGCCTGAGACACAGAGTTAGAACACATCGAATCAAATCTGAACTCCTGCTTTCAGCAAGTTCTGACCCTATCAGAATCCAGCAGTAATCTGTCCAAACTACCTCAAGAAAAAGTGTATACCTTGAGTGGCCTCTGATTAAATGAATCAATTTCACCATATATGGGTTTATCCCAACCTGGTCCTTTCTCTAATTCGTCATCCTTTATTATCTCAAAATAGGGGTCAATCACTTCCAAGACATCTCTTTAAAGGAATGCTGAGCAAAAGTGGGAATACGGCTAGTTATGTTTCTTTATTCTGCCTCTTTGTTTTAACAGCTTGGTGTGCAGGGCAGGGATAGTGTGGAGATACAGAAGAAATAACTTCTGTAGATTAAAAAAGGGCCTATTCCTTTTAAAAAAAAAAAAAAAAAAAAAACTGTCTGTAAAAACTGCCTGTTGTGGAAAGATAGAAATGACCACAAAATTAGAAAGACAGGAACCACAGAATAACCAAAATTTCTTATGGGAATGAGAAAAAGTTGGAAACGAGGTAGCTTCCCAATGTTCACAGATGGGCATTCTGACACGTGGTGCGCTGGAGAGATGGGTGGTATCGACTGATATGAGAATGATGAGGTCTGAAAGATTAAACCACAAACATCTGTTGAGAGACTACTTGTAAAAAACACAACACAAAAAATTAGCAACTATAACCAAGGAAAGTCACAGGTGGTTATTAAAAAATGGAGATTTTTTTTTAATGGAACTCTTACCTTAGGCAGTAATCCAGAATCCTGAATTAACTCACTGAATCCTCACAACTGCTATGAATTAGGTGCTATACTCATGCCCATTTTATACTGGAGGAAAGTAAGGCACAGCGTTCTTTCACATCCCTGTCGTTTTCCCTACTCCTCCTCCAGCCTCCTTTTCATCTTTGTAGTAGTATTGCTCTTACTTAGCTTCTCCATTTATCTCATTTGCCCAGGACTGTCCTGGTTTATGTCTTTTGGCCTGGCCTGAATATTAATAGCACCTACCTTCATTTTTTTTTTTTTTTAGAAAAATTACACTTTAAAAATACACATAAGATAAAATGTATCATTTTAAAAGTGTACAGTTAAGGCCATGCACAGTGGCACTTGCCTATTATCCCAGCACTTTGGGAGGCCGAGGAGGGTAGATCACTTGAGGTCAGGAGTTCAAGACCAGCCTGGCCAATATGGCAAAACCCCGTCTCCATTAAAAATATAAAACTTAGCCAGGTACGGTTGTGTGTGCTTGTAATCCCAGTTACTCGGGAGGCTGAGGCAGGAGAATTGCTTGAACCCGGGAGGTGGAGGTTGCAGTGAGCAAGATAGTACTACCATACTCCAGCCTGGGTGGCCAGAGCTAGACTCCATCTCAAAAAAATAAAATACAAGTGTACAGTTAAACCTACCTTCACTTTTAAAGGTATTCCAGTTCAAACTACAATTACATGATCATCCTTGTTTTCCCCTACTCTACTGTAACTATTTACTTACCTGCCTCCCTGAATTGTGAGCTTTTTGAGAACAGTTATGTGTATCCTGTGTTTTTATGCTTTCAACCCGGCATAATGTCAGGCATACTGTTAATAAATGTTTAATAAATGAACAAATGCATGAATGTTATCCTAAACTGCCTCCTGGTTCATTTTCATTTCACAGAGGAAATCTGCCATCCACCAGGCTCAGAATTTGAAACTTATAAACTGCTTCAGCTGTATCTGAGATGGTTAATAAAATTGGAGAAAGAGCCAATGGACTAGAAAAATGCTGTGAATGTGTGTTGCTGCCCAAGTAAAGAATAGTCATTTACTCACCTGTGGGTAACCACAGGAGACAGTGGCTACAAAGAAATGTATGTGGGCTTATAAATATTTGGACAGATTCACAAGGCTAAAATAAAAAACAATAATAAAAACAAAGAGAAATTAACTAAAGGAGAAGGGACTCCAAAAAAAAAAAAAAGGGTGGGCGGGGGGAGAGAGGAATGTCAACTGCTCCACTTAAACATTCTTTTAAAATTCAAAACCATCTTCAGGAATACAAATATTGCAAAGCTTAGCACTGTTGGCACAAGGCCTCCTGCAACAATCACAGCACAAATGTACTTTGGGTTAATCTTGCGCTTTAGTGAAAAGAGAACTAACAATGACCTCCAATTTCAGGGCAGTTTTATAAACCCAAAATATAATGTTGAAGACGATGCTAAACAGTCCATCTTTCCCGCCTCCCTTCTGTCTCACACACACACACCCATCTTTCTACATCAAGCTAAATTGAGCAAAAAGGTTTTAAAAAAAATAAAGAAAAAAGAATGGAGGCGTGATTTTTAATTGAATTAAAGACAGAGAGTCCCATCGCAATAATGGGAGAAACAGGAACTGTTTCTCATAATACTTCAGTTCTTTTTTTCAACCCTCCACCCAACTTGTAGAGTCATTAGTACCACATGGCTGTTCCAGAACCCCAGTCTAATCTTAACTGCATTTTTTCTGATGCTGACTGCCATTTAGGCCTGAGGGAAACCAAAAGGACGAATCGGGCCAGCATCATGTTGCATTCTTTAAAACTTTCAGAGAGGTGAGGCAGCAGCCACTTAATTATTTACAACTCTGTTTAGGACATGAAGTCCATAAGAATCTTCAATTCAAAATAGTCTCAACTGCATCAAGGTCTGCTTTCCTAGGTAACCGATGCCCCTTTAATTCCTCTAGATTTAATGAAGAGAGTATTTTCTTTCTTTTTCTTGAGACAAAGTTTCACTCTTGTCACCCAGGCTGTTGTGCAGTGGCACGATCTTGGCTCACTGCAACCTCTGCCTCCTGGGTTCAAGCAATTCTCCTGCCTCAGCCTCCCAAGTAGCTGGGATTACAGGTGCCTACCACCATGCCCAGCTAATTTTTGTATTTTCAGTAGAGACGGGGTTTCAACATGTTGGCCAGGCTGGTCTTGAACTCCTGACCTCAAGTGATCTGCCCACCTTGGCCTCCCAAAGTGCTGGGATTACATGCGTGAGCCACCGCGTCCAGCCAAGAGTATTTTCAAAAGCTATTAATATACTTGTTCTGCACATAACCACTTCCAATCTATTAAAGGTATGCGTTTGTGTAGGTAAGGCTTGTACTACAGCAGAAATGCAGGAAGGGGGAAGAGAGGAGAGGACAGGAAGTTTACCTCAAGCTTTATTCAGAGAAAATTTCTTCTAAATCCCTTTCACATCAATAAACATATTAAAAATAACAGGACTTGATGGTAGAGTTTTATATATTGTGTGTACGGGCAGGCAGTACTATTCTGACAGGATGAGAACAGAGGGAAAGCCTGGCACAGAGGAAAATGGGAGAGGGGAGGAGAGCCAGACGCAGGAGAGGAAGTGGATGAGATGAGCGCATCCAACTTCCCTCTTGGAAGGAGTGCTCACCGGGTAAGAGAAATATCGACATGAGAGAGCTTCTGCCACGCTTCCCATTTAGGATTCTGGGGAAAGACTGCCTCACAGGCCACACCACACCACCCCCGGCTCAGCTACATCAAAGAAAACTCAGTGCTACAGCAAAGTCAGACAGAACAATGGCTGGAGTGTATCCTTCCTCTGTGGCCCTGACTTTTGTTTACATAGACCCAGAAAAATCCTGTCTGGATAGAGGGGATGGGAGTGAGCAGGTGCAGATGGGGCTGGGATGGGTTGAGAGCCCACAGTAGTATGGGAGAGATGATGCCACTACAAAGGCTACAGGGGACCTCTAGGGCAAGAGCAGGATGAAGGATAAGACAGAGACCCAGAAGGGAATCATGCCATAAGAGATGAAGTGAAGTGGAGCCTGCCAGAGCACCACCAGGCATGGCCAAGCAAAGACAGGCAAGGACCCGCCAGAGTCTTCAACAGAAGACACCAGGGAGAGATGCCATCCTCAGCCATCTCCAGTCCAGGCAACAGGCCAGAGCAGCTGTTCCATGGCAGAGCCAAAAAGGACCTGAGGTCACTCCGTGGGGGTCTATGGATTCCATCCACCCACACAGTCTCCCAACCCACCAACCCCACACCCAGATGCCATCTTAGTGAGGAAATATGAGAAGCACGGCATTTTACATCTTTTAAAAGGAACATTTATCTAAAAGGTATTAAATTGTTACATCAGACTAATTTTACTGGGTGGAACCAGATTTGGGCACTGCCTCTTCTCCTGTATTTCTGTACTGGCAAGGAGCTTGTAAGGAGGATCAACCCTGATTATTAGAAAAGAAGGACTATTAAATTAAGTTTGATCTAAAGCTGCCTCCATACATACTTTAAGTTAGGCCTAAAGGTTTCTCCACACACAGGGAACAATAACCTAACCTGATGAACGAGTAGGCGAGTCGCAGCCAACTACAGGCAGCCAACTATGCAAGGCAGGTTCAAATAAGGCAAAGGCCCAACTGTAACCAATCCAGCTGTTTCTGTACCTCACTTCTGTTTCTACCCATCACTTTCCTTTTTCTGTCCATAAATGTTATCTGACCATGTGGCAGTTCTGGAGTCATTCTGAACCTATTCTGGTTCTGGGGACTCCCCAATTCATGAATCATTCCTTGCTCAATCAAGCTCTGTTTAATTTGTCTAAAGTTTTTCTTTTAACAGGACTTATTTTCTTTGCCCGCATGCTCCATAAATAACCACTGTTTGTTCTGACCCTTACTTTAATTGTTCACATATGAGACAGAAGGAGGAAAATAGTCCCCGACTGTATTTGAAAGACCTAGTTTTCATCATCTAAATTTAAATAAGGGATGGAAATATCTTCTGATACCTTCTGGAGGCTTTTTGTTTTTTGTTTTTTTTGGAGATAGTGTCTGGCTCTGTTGCCCAGGCTGGAGTGCAGTGGTGTGATCACAGCTCACTGCAACCTCAATCTCCTTGCCTTGCTGGGACCACAGGCGTGCACCACCATGCCTGGCTAATTTTTTGTTGTTGTTGCATTTTTTTTGTTACAGATGGGGTCTTACCATGTTGCCCAAGCTGGTCTCAAACTCCTGGGCTCAAGCAGTCTGCCCGCCTCAGCCTCCCAAAGTATTGGGATTACAGGCGTGAGCCACTACATGCAGCCTTGAGTTCTTTATTTGCCTATTTTTGAAGATGGAGGAAGCAGGTCTTGTGAAGAATAATAGACAAGACATAGATGTGAGAGCAAATCAAAGAAAGAGAGTGAGGTACACAATTTGCTTTTCCTACTTGGAGCTCTGTAGCTCACCATTAGAGTAATAGCATTTTTAGAGCAGCAAAGGGGATCACACATTTGGTTCACTTCCCTAGCCTTACCAAAGGTGGATGAGCTCCAGCAATCTTGTGATTGCTGCTTGATGAAAGGTATGTGGTACTGCCCACTCTCTCTTCAACACACCCTCCTCCACTATTCACAATGGCAAAAGGCAGGGAGGACTCTAAGCCTTTATTGTTTTGCATTGGCAGACCTCCCATCTTCTAGAACAGAGATGTTCTGTGCTCAGAGAAATTCCCAGCAACAATCTGTGAGAATATGGGTTAATTAGCCCCAGGCCGTGATGCAACATAATAGCAATGAGGATTTGCTGTGGTGTCATGAGTGACAGGAAGAGGTAGACTCACCTTATGCAAGGTAGGCAAGCTTCATTACACTCTATAAATTAGGAAGCCCTTTAACATTCACTAATCATTTTCAAGATTCATTAATTATTTCTAAATCATAAAGTTATCCAGATTAGGGATCAGGTGGTATAACTGATTCTATGTCCACTCATTTGTCCACTTATTCATCCACATACACAGGCATTCATTAACTAATTTTATTAATAACACATTGTGCCACACCACTGTGGATACACAGAACAAAATACAATCCCTGCGCTCAACAGGCTCCGAAGCTAGCAGAGAAAGACAAAGCACCAAATTGTCAATTCTCCATTTATTATCAATATCACTGCTACTAGTAGGAGAAATGAGGCCAGCTGTGAGCCTAAAGCAAACTTCTAACAAGGTATGTAATAACATGGCACTGGCACACAGTCAGTGCTCAAAAAAATACTAATTCTCTTTCCTGTCCTCTCTTAAAGAAGTGTTGATACTAATTTGCTTCAGGAAGTGCTGCCAAAATATAGCACTAACAACAGGGGGCCTGAAGACAATGACATAAAATTCTATTGAATTAATAGATTGCTTGTCACCTGTACTTAACAGGCATCCCAAATTTGGGCATTAATGTGTACGTCTACATCAAAAGAGCTGTGATGGTTCTCTTAACTAGATGTTAGTATCTAGAGTTAGACCAAGGCTGCTGAATAATGATGGCTGAAATTAACAGCAAATAGAAACAAATGGGCAGCTTTATCTTTTATAAATGAATTTCTTTAAATATGGCAATGACTTAGCTTTTTGTGGTCAATGGCTAGAGAAGAAAAATATAACCAATAAATCAAACAAGTGTGGAAAATTCAAGGCCTAGAATGTTAGCCTGCATCTCAAAGCAGGCTGGGACATATGACTTGAAATTGCTTGACATACAATTCACCATTTTATTAAAGTGTCAGGAGGAATTTTCCACCTCCTCCTAGATTGCAGATGAAAGGTTTGCTTGTCTTATAGATGTTCCACCCTAAGGAATCTGAAGGCCTGAAAAATCTGCTCATTTATGGGAAAACAGAATGAAACCTACAGTCAAGAGCTGAGTCCTTGAGGACAGTAAGAATGAAAAGACAGAGGATTACGGGGGAAAAGAAGATCAGAGAGGGAAAAATAACTTCATGATGTCCAGATGAGGACAACTTTGTTCTGAACCATGAACAGCATAATAAGAATTCTTGCTTGAACCCGGGAGGCAAAGGTTGCAGTGAGCTGAGATCACACCACTGCACTCCAGCCTGAGCAACAAAGCAAGACTCCATCTCAAAAAAAAAAAAAAAAAAAAAAAAAAAAAAATTCTGTACTTGGACTTCATATATAAAGAATCTAAAAAGATTTCCTTTCTCATAATGGAATGAACCTTCCCACTCAGCCAAACCTAGAAGCAGACCTAAGGAGTTACTGCTGTTAAACACATCTGATAGCTATTATTAAATAGATTAAGTTAGAGTTCTGTTACAGTTAACACTAAGAGTTTTGTATAAGCACAACAAAATTCCACAGAAGTTTCCTTTATAAAATTGCAATAAACATGTTTGAGAAGTGGGGAACATTTTCAAGAAATTTAAGAAAAGTTTTCACAAAATCTCACCTAAATATATACAAATCATTTTATCTTTCACAGGTTTATCACAATGACATGAACTCAACAAATATCTTTTGATTTAATAAATAGAAAACCATTTCTTATATATTTCTTAAGAAACTCTTCTAGCTTGGTGTAAGTGACTGTATCTCTAAAAATGAAAACACTTAAAACTATGTGCCAGGCACTATTCTAAAAGCTTTACATATGGTGACTCATCTTATAGTACCCTGTTGAAGCGTCCCCAAATATTCTGATTCTCCTCCTCCTAAGCACATGATAGGACAGCATTTTCCAGCCTCCTTAAATTTAGCCACGACCATGCGACTTACTTTGATGAAGAATAAGTGGAAGAGATGTGTGTCACTTCTGGGTGACAGAAGTTTTTAAAAGCCAGTGCAGGATCTGCCAAATCTTTTCCCCTATCATGGTGAGTGGCAATGCTCAAGTTGGTAGAGCCTCAGTTAGCCTATCAGCTCTGTTAGAAGAGACATACAGAACTCTCAAGAGTCAGGGACCATGAGTGAGAAATAAATCTTTGGGTTAAAAGCCTCTGAGATTTGGGAGTTACCTGTTACTGCAATTTAATCTAGCCTATCCTGACTGATGCAGGTGAGTACTAGGTAATTGAGAAAAAGAAGACAGCATTTCTTTTCCAATATTCTAGAATTCAGATTGTTTGTTATTCCAGACTTTCTCCCCACCATATCATTTGCTCCCCAAACTCTCCCAGAAAACAAGTCATAAAAATAGCTATCTGAATTTTGGCATTATGAGAATCATGAATTTACATAGTGTCTTATTGATTCACATTGAGACAGGGTCTTGTCCTGTTGCCCAGGCTGGAGCACAGTGACACAATCACAACTGACTGCAGTCTTGACCTCCTGGGTTCAAGCAATCCTCCCACCTCAGCCTTCCAGTAGCTGGGACTAGGAACATGCACCACTGTGCTCGACTACTGTCTTTGTAAAGATGAGGTCTCACTATGTTGATTAGGCTGGTCCCGAACTTCTGGGCTCAAGTGATCCTCCTGCCTGGGCCTCCCAAAGAGCTGGGATTACAGGTAAAAGCCACCGCATATGGCCTATTCTTTTATTTTCAAATATTCTGCTTTTTAAAAAGTCATTACTGGTTAAAAAATAGAAATCCATCCTTGCAAAACACACACACAGAATAATTCACCCTAGCAAAAAAGTCAAATCCCTAAGTATAAAAATTAAAAAAATAACCAAACCTCTTACCTTGATTCCTTTATATGCATACATAGATTTTTTTAAAAAGAAAGAGACACGGTGTCACAAAAAGAGTATACTTTGCAAAGACCTTAACAGCTTTCCAGTTAATAATTATATTGTATGGTCATAACATCATTTATTTAACCATGTCTCTACTGACGGACATTGCAGCTTATTCCACATTTTTATTTAATTGCAATGTATGATTTATCCCAAGAAGTAAAATTTATCCCAAGAAGTGGGCCTGTTTAAAGGGCCTTTGTTAAACAATCAAAGGGTATGTATATTTCACATCGACAGGTACTGCCAAACTGTTCTTCAAAGTGATGATATCAACAGTACTATCAAAATACATGAAAGTGCCTTTCCTCCTTAGATCCTTATTATCCATTTTAAAAAATATTTACCAATCTAGGAATCAAAATATGATGTTTCAGTGTTTGGTTTTTTTTTTTTTAATTTGCACTGATTTAATTATTTGTTTCCAACTTTTTTTTTTTTTTACTATCTGTATGTTGTCTTTGGAGAAATATCTACCTGCCCATATTTTTTATTTTTTAATAGGGTTAGCTTTTTTATACTATTTGAGGCTTTTAATCTATTATGAATACTAAGATGTTTCAACTTGTGTTGCAAATATTCTCTCTAACCCTTCATTTATGAATGCTGGCTTTCAACATATAGATTTTTTAAATGAATATGGTTAAATTAGTCAAAATTTCCCATTATAATTTCTGGGTTTCAAGATACAGTTTTTAAACTAATTCCAAGCTTAATAAATCAATTGAGAGAACACATCCACAAAGGATACAATTAATCCCATTTTTTACCTCTTTATGTGCACTCTGAGCTTACTTTATTCTTTTACATCAAAGTGTATATGATCTCTCAGAAGCACTCAAAAGAACTCAGCACAACACTCAGTGTGTAGATTTTCAATAAATGTTCACTTCTTTCATTCCTCCTGAGTCCCATTAGTTTAGAGACAACAGACACATAATTCTTTTTAAAATATTTTCCAACAGAATTCCAATTGTATTTAGGGTGACAACGTGCCCAGCCAAAACTACATTTCCCAGCCTCGTCTGCAGCTACGGGTGGCAATGTGACACAGTTCTGGTTAATGACATGTAAGCGGAAGTCACTAAACTGAGCTTCCAGGAAGCTCTTTGAAAGAGAACAAGCACAGCTGGCATGTGCCTTCTGCCATCTGCCCTTCTCCTCCTTCCTGCCTGGAAAGCAGATGCAATGCTGACTGGAGAGCAGCCATCGTGAGGCTTCAAAGTGACAAGATCACTAAGGATGGCTGAATGGAAAGGCAGCAGCAGCATGGGTCTCTGATAGCTTCTCTGAGCCACTGACCAACCCTCGAATGCCCACCTCTGGACTTCTTGGTATTAAAAGAAAATAACCATTTACTCGTTTAAGACATTATGAATGAGTCAGGTTTTCTGTTCATTGCAGCAAAATCTAGAATCTAAACTATATATCAGGGTTCACTCAACATCTTCATATAAATTTTAAAACAACCCTTTCATTTTCATAGCTTGAGATAATCTCTTGAAGAAAAGCTATGCTGGTTTGAAAGACAAGTTCCCTATTCACAGATACACTTTGTATTTTTTTTTGGAGACCGAGTCTCACACTGTCACCCAGGCTGGAGCGCGATCTCAGCTCACTGCAACCTCCGCCTCCCAGGTTCAAGCGATTCTCCTGCCTCAGCCTCCCAAGTAGCTGGGATTGCAGGCGCCCACCACCACGCCCAGCTAATTTTTTGTATTTTTAGTAGAGACGGGGTTTCAATATGTTAGCCAGCCTGGTCTCAAACTCCTGACTTCATGATCCACCAGCTTCGGCCTCCCGAAGTGCTGGGATTACAGGCATGAGACATCGTCCCCGGCCTTATTCACAGACACACATAATTTTAATAGGAGAAATCAAATCATTAAGCACTTCAAGTACAAAATTCAAGAGCACCCTTAAGGAGAAGTCAGTAATCAGCAACATATGGTGTCACCTGTGCTAACTTGGTGTTAAATTACCCTTATCAGCACACTACATGGCTTGTTTTAGCTGTGACATAAAATTTAGGCACGTAAGACTTTTCAACGAAAAAAAAAATCATAGCTGAGAAGGAATTATTAACAATTATACAAGACTGAGTATGTATTTTTGTCATTAATCCATTCCCAAGAATTTGGGCTTACTTGTAGCCTGAAATGAAGAATTAAGAAAATATTACAGAATGTGCCCAGGGAAAGTCCCACCACTGTCCAAAATCACATTTTTCAAAGCATTTCACTAGATAAGGAAGGAAACGCACAAGCTGATGGAACTATTTAACCACTCTGCTACTGGAGAGAACACTCAAAATGAAGTACTGTTTTAGTCCTCACTTCAGCTAGCCAGCCCTTCAGAACCGAAGAAGGAGCAAAAGCCCCGCAAGAGGAGCAGATTTAGCCCTTGACAGAGGTCCTCCCAGGATAGCAGTCACTTCAGCTTGGGAAAGAAGGGGAGATGGGGGGCATATGCTGTAAGCTCCAGAAGACTGGGGACTAGCACTGTCATCTTTGCAGCTTCTTCTTTTTTATTTTTTAGAGACAGGGTCTCATCATGTCACCCAGGCTGGAGTGCAGTGGCTATGCACAGGCAAGATGATCACACACTACAGCCTCAAACTCCTGGGCTTAAGTGATCCTCCCACCTCAGCCTTCTGGGTAGCTGGGACGACAGGCATGCACCGCCGCACATGGCTGCAGCTTCTTCATGATCAGCCACCACGGCCTCCACCAAGAATAATTTTCTTTTCAAAAACACCTAACCCTCCCCCATCAAAGTGTCTTTCACATGGCATCAGATTTTTTTAATTGAATTCTTCAACTGTGAATAAACTCCCTTACTCACATTGAGCACTGTCCTGATTTGCCTCTGTAATAAGAAGAAATGTACCACATTCTACTGATCACAATCTCTGTACCCTCTACCTGTAAGGGGGAGGAAGGTGGAGAAAAAAATAGAGTACAAAGAAGAAAGTCAACAAAGAAGGACAATGCACAGAACATAATGTATATGGTCAACCATAAACTTTCCACATTAACAAAGAACTATACAGCTGCCAAAGCCAGACATAAATCCCCTATTCCGATCCAGTGCATTGGTTAGTTATTATTTTAATACTTCCTTTTACAAATGGACCATATCACTTCTCAGAGTTTAATACACTTTTTGGCATATGTATCTACAAGCATAGACAGAACTTAACAAACTTTTTGAAATGTGTATTTACAAAACAGTAAAAAAAAAAAAAAAAAATTAATTGTAAAAAGGTTTCTGTTCAAAGTGTTAATTTGAAACACTGTTTGAAAGTGTTCAAAGTTCTAATTTATGTCAGCCAAGTTAAGAAAAGTAGGTGGCAAGATTATCAGTAAAAATTCCAAAGCAGTATCTGTCATAGGTAATCAATCACCAAATAATTAGGAACTGTCTAAAATGGATTTCATACATAAATATCTAAATTTGGTAACCCAGTTCCCTCCTAAACAGGGAGGCAGGGCTGCTTTACAGAGAAGCTACACAGTGGAACAGGCCATAGACTAGAAATCAGTATGTGTCTTAATTCTCCTAGCTTCACTAGTGCATTCACCATCTAATGATGATCATTCCATGTAAAGCTCTATAATTCTCAGTTCCCTTGCCTGTAAAAGTTAATAATGATACCAATATGAATTAGGATGCTCTCAACTACGATAAGGAAAATGTATTGTCTAGTAACAAGAAGTCAAGCAGCAGGGCAGCTCCAGGTTGGTTCATTTGATGGCTGGCTCTTTCCATATTTCTTTTCTGCCATATTTAGTCAGTCAACTTATTTTCAGGCTACCTCTCCTTATGGGCACATGACTTTAGCTCCAAGTAGTCACATCCAGTCATGACAACAGGTAGAAGAAAAACAGGGATCATTCCTGTGTATTTCTTCCCAGAAGGGAGTGAACTTTCCCCTCCCAGAGGTATCTCCTTCTTTATGCCCAGCAGACGTCCCCGCTCCTATCACTGGGCAGAGTTGGATCTCATGCCTGTCCTAAACAAAACTCCTGGCAAAGGGAAAGAATTTACCATAACAGATTTAGAGTCATCAAGACTCAGTCCTGAGTCATGTGAGGTAGGGGTAGATACCTAAACAAAATTGAGGTTCAACTAGCAAGAAAGAATGAAACAGCCAACTGAACAGATAACCAACAGTGTTGTGAACCTCTTACTTCACAGTAGTGTAGTGAGGATCAAATGATAAAGAAAAAAAAAAAACTGCAAAGTATAAAATGCTTTATAGATGCAAGATATTATTACTCATTTAAGGAGATCTGTTTTATGTTGAGGCAAAATCACGATGATAAAATAAATTCATTGAAAACAAAAGATATTCCTTTTTTTAAAAAAAAATCACAAAATAGCAAACTATAATGACCACCATTCCTAACACAGTAAAATGTGAGGTTTTGAAAAACTGTGAATATACATATTCTTCAAGTATATGCAGACTGACCAAATGAAGCATCAGCAATAGGTTTTACAGCCAATATATACCTCCATTTTACATTCAACAAATGTTTTCTGAGCAACTACTATGTACCAGGCAGTATGTAAGCACTGGGGATATATCAGTGAACAGAAAAAATCCCTGCCTTGTTGGTGCTTACACTGTACGCTTAACTGCATAAATACTTTTGGAGACAAACATTCTTAATTAATAGCATATGCTGAACTCAAATTACCAGAACACATGTAATTTTTAATTAATTCCAATAACTTTTAGTTTTTGTTTACTTCTCTTACTTCCCTACACCACCCAAAAATAAAATCATGAATCTAGGGGAAAGAAATTGACAGCTGCTCACCAACAGAGCAAAGGATGAGTTACCCAAATTCCTCTGTTTCTCCCTCCAATTCCAGATGAATGCCAAAAAGGAAGGCCACCTTTCAGCTATCATTTCTGAAAATGATACTTGCAAAGGGCAGAACTGAAATAGCGGCAGTATCTACGTATAAAAACAACCAAATGCACACAAAATACAGACAACTAGAGAATCAATCATAAGAGCAAACTATGATGGATGATTTTCATGACTGTTGTCTATTAATAGATAGTAGATTTGGCATTATATTCTTATCTGGGAGTCTTACAAGTAAATGTTACATTCCTACCAATCCTTACTAAACAAGATAACATTATTGGATGCAAAGAGAGTTTGGTTGCCTTATTCTTCAAATGAAGTTAAATGATACCTTAGAGTCACACAACTTAAAAATGGGAATGAAATTTACATGCTTAAGCAAATATTCATCACCTGGGTATTAGTCAAAAGAATTTTCTCTAGTAATTTCATACAATAAATTCATACAATAAAGCAAATTTCATACTATAAATACATAACACTTGTTACTATTCCTTTAAACTTTCCATTTTACTTATTTTCATGCTTCCCAAATCCCTGAAACTTTATATCCATAAAAATCATCAATGCAAAGGGATTAGATGGTTGGCTTTTAGGCAAAAAAAAAAAAAAAAGGTCAAATAAGTTTGGGAGCAAAATTAGCAAAGACAATAACTCTGAGTCCAACTCAGAAGGCAATCCCAGCTCTAAGCCATTTCAGATGAGGGATGAGACCTCTCCATCTATGCACACCCATCTCCACACATTCACCACCCTAACCCCAGAACCTAGCCAAGTCTTTCATAGAGGAGGAGCTCATTCTTGCCTTTTTTAGCGCTACCCTCTGGACTTAGGTATAAATCAAGAAAAAGAAAGACAAGAATCATATGTGTCGAGGATTCAGTTCCATCTTTGACCAATCAGCATTGCTCAGAAAGAACTCCTCCAGGGAGTTTACAAAGCAGAACAGACTTAAGAACTAGACCTTCAAGGCTGCTCTAAATCAAATCTCCTAGGAACTTCCCTTAGAATCAATTTAGCTTTTAATGATGAAGATGGGGTTGCTTAATGCACCATATAATAGATGCATATATTTGACATCTCAGTACATTAAGGCAATCTCTCAGACTGAATTTTCAAGGTAACAAGCAGACAGCTTTTCAAACACTATTTTTTTCTTTTAATCACTTTTATGGTCTTCTTTCTAAAATATTCTCCTGTGTTCTTAAACATATGTGAACCTGGTTTTTTTAGGGGGCGGGGAGGTTGGGTTTTTTTGGATTTTGTTTGTTTGTTTGTTTTTGTGATGCCTTAAATACAGATGTCCCAGGAGCTACAGTCCTGCAGAGAGGGTTGCTTATACCAACACTAAATGTCTCAAACTCTCACTTTATTTTTAGTTCTTGTATCTACTTTCTATACTTTTTCCAAGGTCAACTATCAATGCTTGATTGTATTATTATGAATACCCTAATCAGCCCTTTTCACAAGTCTAATCTTTTGAGGACTAAAAAGACACATGACCAAGTTTGTTAGAGTTCTACTCAAAATAACAACAGGATATAAAAGGCAGAACCGTGCTTCCCTCTTGGGAGTTGTGATCAGTACAGGGTATACAAGGTGCTAACAATACTCAATTTCTTGATGTGAATGGTGATTATATGAGTGTTCGCTTTTCAACAGTGCATTGAACCATACATTTATGTCATATGCGCTTTTCTGTATATTTCACAATTTTTTTAAGTTAAAAATAACATATAGGCAAAGAGTTGAATAGGAAGATACACCTCCCCCTACTCTCACTTAGCACATGCACACAGACACACAGACACACACACACACACACACACACAGAGCAACATTCAAGTAGCAATTCCACTGCCTGCAATTATATTTGTAGATGACAGCCAATGATATTTGTAGAAGAGAGTTCATTTAAGCATTGTTGATAACAGAAAAAGTGGAAAAGAAAAAACAGAAAAAAATGCCCCGGAAACAACCTAAAGGCCCCCAATAGAGAAACAGTAAAATGCATTATGGTACTGAATGAGGTAGATCAATTTATTCTGATTGAAAATATGTTCAAAAATATATTTAATTAAATAAGCAAGTTGAAGAACAAAATATGCATATCTATATAATCTTACTTGTCCAAAAATGAGAAAATAAAATGTGACTGTTTCTTTTTCTTTTTATTTTTTTAAGACAGAGTCTCGCTCTGTCACCCAGGCTGGAGTGCAGTGGTACCAGCTCATCTCACTGCAACCTCCATGTCCCAGGTGTAAGCAATTCTCTTGCCTCAGCCGCCCAAGTAGCTGGGATTACAGGCATGCGCCACCACACCTGGCTAATTTTTGTATTTTTAGTAGAGACAGGGTTTTACCATATTGGTCAGGCTGGTCTCAAACTCCTGATCTCAGGTGATCTGCCCACCTCGGCTTCCCAAAGTGTTGGGATTACAGGCGTGAGCCGCGACGCCCAGCCAAACATGACTATTTTTGAAGAAATGAATGCATATGAAAATGTTAAGAGTGGTAACCTAGAGGATGCAGGAATAGTTCATGAGGAAAAATAGGGGATTTTACTTTCTACCATTTGATTGTATTTGAATTCCTGGCCAATAACCATGTATTTCTTTTAAAGTAATAAAAATTAAATAAACAAATATATTCATTTCCATTTGTTGCTATAACAAACTATTACAAATTTGTGGCTTAAAACAACACAAATGTATTATCTTACAGTTCTGAAGGTCAGAAATCCAAAGCGAGTGTTAAGGGGGTAAAATCAAGGTGTCAACAGGGCTGGTTCCTTTGGAGTTGCTAGGGAGAATCTGTTTCTCACCTTTAGAAGTCCAGCTTCTAAAGACTTCCAGCATTCCTTAGCTTGTGGCCACATCACTCCAATCTCTGCTTTCATCTACACATTGCCTTGTCCTCTCTGATTCTAATCCTTCTGCCTCCCTCTTACAAAGACCTTTGTGTTTACATTGGACCCATCCTGAGAGTCCAGGAAAATCTCCCCATTCAAGATCCTTAACTTAATCATATCTACAAAATCTCTTTTACATGTAATATACAGGGTCTGGGGACTAGGACATAGATGTGTTAGGGGCCTCATCATTCGACGTGTTGGGGGGCCTCATCATTCAGCCTATCACAACAGCATTTGCTGAACTGTCGTGCAGCTAAGTTCTGAGACACAGCATCCAGGAGTAGGGGAGTACTTTCATTGTGATACTTCTATATTATTTTTATTTTTTACATTGAATGTTTATCAGGAGAACCTGCCCCCAATGGTTAACATGGGTTCTTTTCTATTCCCTAAGCGACTCGGCTGGTTTGAGAAATAAAGGGAAAGAGTACAAGAGAGAGAAATTTTAAAGCTGGGTGTCCGGGGGCGACATCACATGTCGGCAGGTTCCATGATGCTCCCCGAGCCGTAAAACCAGCAAGTTTCTATTAGCAATTTTCAAAAGGGGAGGGAGTACACGAATAGAGTGAGAGTCACAGAGATCACATACTTCACAAGGTAATAAAATATCACAAAGCAAGTGGAGGCAGGGCGAGATCACAGGACCACAGGATAGGGTGAAATTAAAATTGCTAATGAAGTTCTGGGCACACATTGTCATTGATAACACCTTATCAGGAGACAGGGTTTGACAGCAGACAACCTGTCTGACCAAAATTTATTAGGTGGGAATTTCCTTGTCCTAATAAGCCTGGGAGCACTACAGGAGACCAGGGCTTATTTCATCCCTTTGGCTTTGACCATAAAAGGCGGCCACCTCAAGAGGGCCATCTATAGATCTACCCTCAGGGCGCATTCTCTTTCTCAGGGATGTTCCTTGCTGAGAAAAAGAATTCGGCGATATTTCTCCTATTTGCCTTTGAAAGAAGAGAAATACAGCTCTGTTCCATCCGGCTCACCGGCAGTCAGGCTCCAAGTCTTATCTCCCTTGTTCCCTGAAGATTGCTGTTATCCTGTTCTTTCTTCAAGGTGTCCAGATTTCATATCATTCAAACACACACGCTCTACAAACAATTTGTGCAGTTAACGCAATCATCACAGGGTCCTGAGGTGACGTACATCCTCCTCAGCTTACGAAGAAGATGACGGGATTAAGAGATTAAAGTAAAGACAGGCATAGGAAATCACAAGGGTATTGATTGGGGAAGTGATAAGTGTCCATGAAATCTTCACAATTTATGTTCAGAGATTACAGTAAAGACAGGTGTAAGAAATTATAAAACTATTAATTTGGGTAACTAATAATGTCCATGAAATCTTCACAATTTATGTTCTTCTGCCATGGCTTCAGCCGGTCCCTCCGTTCGGGGTCCCTGACTTCCCGCAACAAATGTTTTGTTGTTTTAATTAAAAACCCAACAGACTATACTTTTATCAACTCTAAGATGCCCTTGATTATAAGATACATTATTTTATGTATGACTCTGAAAGAAAAAAAACACTCAATTTTGATATTCCTTGTAATATCATGGTGGATTATTTGCAAAAATGTTCTCAGAACTCTCTCCCATCCCAAAATATACACTCCTTGGCAACATGACTGGAGTCCTCCTCTTATCAAGAGGCAGTCTATTTCTTCAACAGGATATCAGCAAACATGATCTGAGCAGAGCCTGGAGAAGTGCTGGTGCACCGAAAGTGGCCTCTTGTACTGCCCTTCTACCATGTGAACACATCCAAGCAAGTCTACTAAAGGAAAGAGACTATGTGGCCATGCCAGCTACCCCAACCTCCCCTAAACAACTCACTGAATCTTGCACAAATTATGATTGCTGTTTTAAGTCACTAACCCTGATTTCAGAGATACTTAAGGGTGAAAAACTATAGATCTTAGAATCAATGAAATACGC
Source organism: Mandrillus leucophaeus (assembly GCF_000951045.1). Taxonomy (NCBI): domain Eukaryota; kingdom Metazoa; phylum Chordata; class Mammalia; order Primates; family Cercopithecidae; genus Mandrillus; species Mandrillus leucophaeus. The sequence continues at coordinate 931,184 of NW_012103565.1, forward strand.
TATGTTATGGAATCAGTACGTAAGTAAGTATCTAAAGGGTGTTTCTAAGAGGAGAAAAGCATACAAATTTTAGGGAACAGAGTTTTTATGCCACATTTTGGCTGCTAAAGGTTATTTTTGTTTATTTTCTGGTTTTCAGTTACACTTCATATAGCTTAAGTCACTGAACAAATGGCAGCTGGTACTGAAGGGATACTGCTTTCTGCCACAGAATATTACAGCAAGATAAATTATCTTGTCCATTCAATGGGAAAGAAACTAGCAACCTCTAGAATTAAATGGTGAAAAATTATTATTTTGTTATTTAGGTAGGCAGTATGAAACATAAATTAAGAGTGACAACACTGGAAAATGTCTTTCCATTTTACTATATAAAATATATATTTATATTAAAAAGCAGAAAATACAGTGATATACTGCGTATTCCAGGACTTATTACATTTGCAATGTTTTAACTAATACAATTCTAAATACAATAATATTTACTTATTACAATACTGCATGTTTAGGCATGTTTTGACCTTCCTGTTCATATTCCATTGATATGAACAAAATGTATTTGTCAATAAAAGGTCAAATGCCAGTTTCATTGTGAAAGGTAAATTTTCCACACTGTTGCTTTTAAAATCCAAGTTCTGGATTATTACAATAGCTCCCATTTACGGTATTTGTTTCCCAAATACCTAGTTATAAAAACATCTAACCTGGATATATCACTTTAGATAAAAAAGCAATAGAAATAACAGCATAGGTAATTTCTTCTCCAAATATACAAAGAGTTACATACATTCTTGGATTATTAATCTAACGCACAGTTACTGAGGTGCTTACAACATGTCTGACGCTGTACTTGAGACAAGGGACACAAAATCCTCACCAAAAATCAAATAGAAATTTTTGAATTAGAGATACCAACTGAATTAAAGCATTTGTGTAATATCTAAAAATCCTATCATGTGCTAGGAGCTTTACATACAACTTCTGTCCTTTAATCTTCACAACACCAGAACACATTTCTAAAATGATTTAATTTCTCTGAGGGAAGTCCCACAGCTAGTAAGTGGAGGAGCTGGGATATAGTCCAAGTAGATCTTCCTGGCTTTCTTCACCATCCAACACAGCCTTTTGCTATCTCTGCATTGTGCTTTTTTATTTAAAGTGAGTAGAGACTAACTGGGATTGACATTAGAATGAAAGAGAAGGAAAATCTCATAGAGTAACAATGAAAGAGGAATTGTCCTGGAAGCAACTCATCATGATAAAATGCTGGCAAAGTCCTCTTCCCATTCCCTGTAAGGCATATGACCATTCGTCCCCAAGGAGAACATTTACAATGGCTCTTGAATCTTAATATGCTCTCTCAGATGCACCAAATACCCTTTGCATTCTCCTTCATCACCCAGTGTGGCTTTATCATCAATGAATTCAAAATTCTAAACTTTACTTAAACTTATTTCTCTACAAAGTTCTGGGTAATAAGTTTCATGAGTAATAATTATGTAATGTGAAACTCTTCATTTTTACCAAAATTATTTCTTTCACATTCTAAATTTCTGACAGGGTGTTTTCATAATATATATTTGGTGAAAATTCTTCATATTTATACAACCCATGTCTACCATGATACTCTACTGAACTTTCACCTTTCAAGGATGGATTCTAACAACAAACACTAACATCTATTGAGTATTTATTTACCACTTATCAGGCCCCTTACTACAACTTCGTATGAATTATATCCCTTAATCCTCACAACCTTTGAGATAAATTCTATTACTAGCCACATTTTGTACCTAAGAAAACAAAGGTCCAGGTAATGGGGCGTTGTGTGCTAACTGCTGCATATCTAGTTACAGCTAGAAAATGGTGACGTTGAACCCAGGTCTGACTCCATTGCCCGCTCTTGATCCAATGTGCTGTCCATATGTGGACACTGACCAACTTAGAGATCCAGAATCCACTCATCTTTTGAAACACAGTGAGCATCCATCTCTTTCCAAGGCCTTCCCTGATGGCCATTCCTCAGTGCCAGCTTCTGCAGCATTCTCTTTGATCGCTCTCTCACCCTCCTCCCTTTTCATTCTACGTATTTTCCCGCAATATTGCATCCATCCCCAAGGCTTCAATAATCCCCACTTATCATCTAGGAAAGTAAGTTTTAAGTACCTTGCCTAAGAGCATATAGCTAAGTAAAGGTAAAGCAGGGACCATCTGACCCAATCCTTGCTCTTAATCCCTGAACTATACTACCTCTCAATAACTCTGAAATCCTTCTCAATGTGCCCTCCTGACAATGCTTCAGTTCAGGCACCACCATCATTTAGTTTAACCTTTAACTAGATCTCCCACTTTATGCCCCCCGACCCTCTATCCACAATGTCCAATGGAACTTCCTGTGATGATGAAAATGTTCTACAATCTGCACTATTCAGTACGGTAGCCATTAGCTACAAGTGGTTTCTGAGCACCTGAAATGCAGCTAGTGCCACTTAAGGATTTTTTATTTAATTTTAATTAATTTAAATGTAAACTTAAATAGCCACATGCAGCAAGTGGCTACCATACTGGACAGCACTGTCCTACGTAGTCCTCAAGTCTCTCTATCCCAAACCTTGACATTTATAATGTCTAGTGACCCTCCTTCTGAACTTGGCTTCCAGGAGTTGCCCTGTAGGCTCATAATAAACTCCCCTTTCCTTAGGTTTTTTGGGACATTCCTGTTTCTTGTCTAAAAATGAAGACATAGTCTGATTCCTATGAAAATGGCCTCTTCTCTGAGTTTCTGTTTGGCAGAGGCAGAATCATAGCTGTTTCTCTCAACACATTCGGGGAATAACCTTTCAGTGGCTAATCTGAAGCAGAAATTTCTGAGGTGGCAAGATGAGGGAGGCCACCCAGATACAAATGTCTTTTCTAGTTGGAAACCTTGTCAATAAATATTATAAACTGGCATGTATTATTTTCTAAAGAAATTAATCTTTACAGCACAAAAGGTTGGCTCCAGTGCACATTAATACTGTGCTTGCTCCTGTAAAGTTAAAAAAAAAAAAAAAGTTTTTGCATTAACTTTAAAAATGTAAATATTTCACACAAAAATTGATTTCTAGCATTTCTGGAAAAATCCAGTGATCTGGAGACACTGGGTCCGCATTCCCAGATGGCAAACATCAGCTGGTGCCAAGAAGTTGCTGCCCTCTTTCATTAGGCAAACACTCCAGTGTGCCACAATCCCCACTGCTCCCTCTTGTATAGTATTTCTGACACCCAGGTAAAGCATGCCACTTTACTCACTTATGTTACCTGCCTTGTGCCTAAGGCCATATGAGTCAGCAACCCCTAATAAAAAAGCTTTACAAATATTTTTTTTCATATCCATTATTTTGCTTAATTCTTACCAAAATCCTATGAAGAAGGAAGCATTATTCTTCCCATTTGTAAATTAGAAAAGTGGCCCTCAGAAAAATTAAGTATACACTGGAAAAGCATGGTTTTAACTCAGGTCTTATAACTCCTTCTTCCCTGCTCTTTTTGCCACAAAACAATGCTCGACATTAGCCCAAGAAAAAGTCTATGGTTTAAATTGCGGGCAAATTTCTTACATTAGAATGTAAAGAAAACATCCTTCAATATTTTGCTGAACATGTCACAGAGAAAGTATGGCCAGGTTGATGTATACAGAACGTGAGAAGTCATGAGTATCTCCAGAGAGAAGCTTCTCACCCTTTTACCCCCAAGGAACTAGCCAGGGCTTCTAACAGCTGGAAACACACAACCTGAGGCTCCTGCTGCTCCAGGCCCCACCAGGCATTACTACCTCACTATACCTGTAACCCAATCCCCCACAAGAGAACTTCTGCTACAGATGTTCTGGAATAAAAACGTTGGTAGGAAACATGCAGTGGTTGGGCTCTTACGAATTCCCCCAGCAGTTCAATATGTGGTGTCTAAACAAGAAGAGCAAAAGAATGATTCCTGGTGGTTCCTAAAGGCAGTCAAAAATCGGGAATCTTTCTGGCATTTCCATTTGCCGTATTAACTGATTAACTTTATGGTGGGCCATGGTCAAATCACTTTGTATCCGTAATAAAAGTCCCAGGCCTATATGCTTGAACTCAAGAAACCACAAGTCCCCAGGCATAAGGATTTAGATCACAGCATTCAGTCCAATCTGGAAACGTGTTCCAAGCAGCAAAGGCAATCCTGCAATATAAGTAGAAGGGGCAGAGCTGGGAGTAGGGGGAAGAGTTATAAATACTTTTACAGGGTACAAAATGCAAACGGAACCCATTTGGAGAAAAAGCTACTCCTAAGCTTAAAGCATGAACACTGGTCAGATGAGTACAAAGAATTTCCCCTAACCAAAGGCCTCATGGGAGGTCATACTAGTCATTTATCTCTCCAATATCCAAATTTGTTCAATTATCAATGCGCTCAGCTAAAAAACTACAATTGCTTAAAAATAATTAAAGAATAAATGCCCTCATAATCCCTTGTAGCTAGGTGGTCTTGTGAAATATTTATAAGCAGATGCGAAGCTGAAGGTCAAAGAGTCATCTTCAACCATGGGGCAGGATGAAAGCCACAAATTGGGGATAATGGAGAAGAAAGAGATTAAGAGCACCTATTTCCAGACGTTTTGTTACGTGAGAAAAATAAACCAGTAGAGTTGCTATTCTATCAATGTGCAAACATCATAGAGTGTATCTATACAAACCTATATGGTACATAGCCTACTACACATCCAGGCTATACAGTATGGCCTATTGCTCTTAGGCTATGAACCTGTACAATGTGTTACTGTACTGAATACTACAGGCAACTGTAACACAATGGAAAGTATTTATGTATTTGAACGGATTTAAACATTGAAAAAGTTGCACTACAATGTTAAGATGGCTACAATGTCATTAGGCAATAGGAATTTTTCAGCTCCATTATAATCTATGGGACCACTGTCATACTTGCAGTCTGTTGTTGATAGAAATGTTGTTATGCGACACATTAATTACACTTGGTTAGGCCACACTGAAAAAAGCCCCACCCAGCTCTTAAGTACTTCCTCAAAGACCCTGTTCCAACAACAAATGCATAGCTTTTCCTAATATAACTCAAAGTCATAGCTACAATTGTGTAATGCCAATACTCAGAGCAAGTAAAGAAGGGAGTTGTAAGGGTTTAAAAGGAATGTCTTAGGGGTATCTGCCCTCTTCTATTTAATTTGTATTGTCATTTGTTGATTGGCTAGCTGACTTGCTAGCCTTTCCTCTGAAAAACCAAGTTCAGCCTGTTGTGATTTCCATGGAGGCTCCATACTCGTGCCTCTGCATCTTCTTCCAGAGCGCCTCATGGAGAGGTGGCATTGTAAGGTGCAGTAGAAGGGGTGTGGAGTCCGATGAATCAGGGTGCCCCTCCCCACTCTGCCTCTTCCTAGCTGCATCAGTTTCTACATCTTTAAAATGACAGTAAACTCATTGGGAGGCCAAGTTGGGTGGATCACCTGAGGTCAGAAATTGGAGACAAGCCTGGCCAACGTGGTAAAACCCCTGTCTCTACTAAAAATACAAAAATCAGCCGGGCGTGGTGGCGGGCGCCTGTAATCCCAGCTACTTGGGACGCTGAGACAGGAGAATCGCTTGAACCCGGGAGGCAGAGGTTGCAGTGAGCTGAGATCGCACCACTGCACTCCAGCCTGGGCAACAAGAACGAAACTCTGTCTAAAAAAAAAAAAAACCAGTAAACTACTAACTTCATACAATCATTCTTAGAATTAAATAAGAACAGGCACATAAACAGAGTAACCCAGTGTCTGGCCAATGGAACATATTCAGAAAGAGTAACCTAGTATTAATTACTATTAATATACTTGAGGCTTTTCCACTTCCTCCCTGAGATAGGATATATACTGTGCCCATATATGCTTGGCAGTCTAGTTTCATGTTATTTTTTGGATTTCAGTTGGTTAAATATATCACAAAATGCAATTTAATAATTTCATCCATCAGAAGAAAAAATATTTTGTGGAGCCATGTGCTTTTACTTGGAGTTTATAAAATACGGTTATCATATGGGGTCCACTCACCATTGCTAAAATTTGTCACATAACAATGGCTTTTGCTCAGAACACTCACACTGAAATATCTACCCATTCTTCATCTTATATCCACTACAGGAAAATAGTCCACACATCAAACCAGCAAATAAAGCAATGAGAAAATGGCCATCTGAACATTTCACCTGCAATATGAGCAGACTTCAAGGAAAATAGCAGTGAAGGTCAGGAGAAACACAAGAGTCTGTGAGTGTTCATTATTCTGCTGCTACCAAAGCAATGACCAACGATACTCCAAGCCACAAGGGCATGGGCTCATCTCAAGCCCATAGGGTCCAGTAGTGGGCACCTGCTGGATTGTTTATCTTTCATCTCTTTCTGAGACATGCCCCTCCTCCCTTCCCTCTTCTCCCCATCCACAGACTGCAGCGGGGATTGCCAGATCCCTGCAACATGACCCTACTTCTGGCCAGAATTTCAGCGTGAATAGCTGACCCTGGCCAGACCACTGGGTTCCTTCCCAAGGAATTCTGCAATTCTGGGAGCCTGAGATCAATCTCTCCCTGCTTATCTAGACTGTAATGTAAAATTCAGGAGCAGCTGGCAGCCATGTTCTGCCATGTAGACGAAGAAAGAAACGGAGGAAGCCAGTGTGAGCAAGAGAGAATGAGGCAGATACAGAGAAACCGATGAGCAGCAGGCAGAAGAGATTTCCTGGCTGTCCGTGTGCTTCAGTCTTCAGTTCTATTCCCAAGGACCAAATGCATCCCTTGGATTCCGCAAGATACTTGAGTCTCCTACCAGGAAATGCCAGAGCTGGTTTCTGTATCAAAGAAACCTAAGGGACTCCATTACTATATATCATTAGGAGACAACTGATTTTCAAAGTAACTCTCCCACAGTGTGACCTAATACATAACGCAAACCTGTATTGTTTCAATTTTACCTACTGTGTTCTCAGCCCTGATCTAGAGGTCTTGAGAGATACAATGATAAAGACCACAGGGCAGAAGAGGAATAATTTCAATGTGAGACAGTGCTTTAACAAATACATGAAGAGTGTGCTAAGAGAATGCAGCTATCTGGAGATGAGGGAGGGAGAAGTAGGGAAGGAGGAAGGAAGAAGGTTTTTGTGTCACAGTGGCCACATGCAAGCGCTGCAAGCCCCAGAACAGTTTTGTTGTTTTTTTTTTGTTTTGTTTTGTTTTTTTTTGTAGTTCAATGGCATCTTTAACTTTCACCCACATCACAAAAGTCGAATAGTACTTCATTACGCAACCTGGAACACCTTGTTTCAATTGTCACTTTATTGCAAGATGGCAGAATTCATTACAAATTTAAACTATAACTTATAATCTTTAGTAAGGTAGCAAGTTTTAACAAAAGTAAGCTCCTTATTCAAAAGTGATCCTGGAACAACTCAAAGTCCAGAGTAAGAAAGGTGAAACACATCTGCCTGGCCAGTGGACTTAGTTCTCTCATCACACGAAGGGCAAACTTTTCATTTTTAGGAAACATATACAGTAACTTCAGTAGACAGCGACACAAAAACATGTTGTTACATAGATCAGTTTCCATTTAGTCAGTCAACTGTTTCCAGCTGTCTCAATTGGGACAGATACGTTAATAGAGCTGGCTGTGCTTGAGCCTTCTTTGTGAGCAGCTTTACTGTGCAATGCGCTTGACAAATGTCTCCTTTTCTTGCTGTGCAGAGATGCTCTGCACTTTGTGCTTCTCCCATAATATTCTGCACAGAGATATGAAAGTCAGGCAATTCTTTATAGCCTTCTATACTTTATGCAGCTATTCTCAGTAAGTAGCCTTCAAGGTTAAAGTGATGTTATTCCTCTGGGTGTCAAAAAAGTAAATGGCAACTCTAAGGCCGGGAGCGGTGGCTCACGCCTATATTCCCAGCACTTTGGGAGGCAGAGGTGGACAGATCATGAGGTCAAGAGATCAAGACCATCCTGGCCAACGTGGTGAAACCCCGTCTCTACTAAAAATACAAAAATTAGTTGGGCATGGTGGTGCCCGCCTGTAGTCCCAGCTACTTGGGAGGCTGAGGCAGAAGAATCGCTTGAACCTGGAAGGCGGAGGTTGCAGTGAGACAAGATCACACCACTGCACTCTAGCCTGGCAACAGAGCGAGACTCTATCTCAAAAAAAAAAAAAAAGTAAATGACACTTCGGAACCAGTGCCTGCTGTGACTTCTCCAAATCAATCTCCTGCTGAATTTGTCTGAGAAAAGCCTGCTTCACCTCTTCTAATTGGGCAATTTTTTGTTCACTGAGTTCATCAGCAAATTCTCTAATAGAGGAGAATATTTTTAATTACATAGACAAGTATCCCTACTACTGATAGAGTAGAAAAGTTCTCCAGGATAACCACATATATTTCTTTGGATAGAGAATACAAAATAAACCCATTTCTGAGTACACACAGTCCTATTACAGTGGTTTTAGGATAAAGAAATGAGGAATTCCTCAGGGATCAGGCCAAGAACTTTTCCTCCATATTCAGGAAGAGATAGTAGAGGGGTAAGACTTGGCTGCCCTGTGTGAAAGATCCTTGTTGCATGCCTCCTGGACCTAGGAGGGCTGTTTTTTTCAGAGAGGGGGCCACTGTGGCATCAGCAGAAAAGTACCAAGGCAGCAGTCTTAGCATCCCTGTGACCCTGACCTCCCAAAGCAGTTTTATTTATTTGTATTTTTATCTTTTTTGAGATAGAGTCTCGCTCTGTTGTCCAGACTAGAGTGCAGTGGCGCAATCTCGGCTCACTGCAACCTCCACCTTCCAAGTTCAAGCAATTCTCCTGTCCCAGCACCCCGAGTAGCTGGGATTACAGATGCCTGCCACTACACCCAGCTAATTTTTTTTTTTTTTTTTTTTTTCTTTGAGACAGAGTCTTGCTTTGTTGCCTAGACTGGAGTGCAGTGGTGCGATCTCGGCTCACTGCAAGCTCCGCCTCCCAGGTCCAAGCGATTCTCCTGCCTCAGCCTCCTGAGTAGCTGGGACTACAGGCACCCCCCGACCACGCCCGGCTAATTTTTTCTATTTTTTAGTAGAGACGGGGTTTCACCATGTGAGCCAGGATGGACACCCAGCTAATTTTTGTATTTTTAGTAGAGACAGGGTTTCACCATGTTGACCCGGCTGGTCTCAAACTCCTGACCTCAGGTGATCTGCCCACCTCAGCCTCCCAAAGTGCTGGGATTACAGGCGTGAGCCACCGCACCTGCCCCCACCAAAGCAGTTTTATAAGTGAAAAGTTTAACGCAGCTGAAGCGGAAATGCCCAGAGATCCATATCAGGGCATATACATTACAGCTTGTGCAAATTCTACCAGTTTTCCTTTCACAAAATCTTAAAACCCGTGAGTGGGAAGGAGACTTTTCTCATCACAGCCTTCTGAATTTTGCATATACATGTACCATCAACTAATAACCACCAAGGTTGATTATTTTGTAAATGTAAATGCTAGTATCTATTTCTACCTGCTGTTTTTCATTCAAATATTCAGAATTTCATCAAGGGAAACAAACTATCAAATAAGTAATATTTTTAAAACCTTACTTCTTTTGTACTACGATTATTTAATTTCAAATTGTTGCAATCTCCTAGCTAAACTCCATTTCAAGTAACTAAATGTTTCTGTCATTTAGATCCCATTCTCTCTGCAAATCCATCCAGGATTTGTTGCTACCATTAACCTCACTTTTCCACACACATAAGCATGAACTACTAGGCAACAAAAGCAACAGACGGATCAACTTTTTAAGCAAAAATTTTGAAAAAGCAGAAATAAGCAATGCTGGGTCCTGAAAATAGTGACTATAGCAGCATCCCTCAAAGGACAAACTTACTTGTGCAATGTGAAAACAGTTCACTGCTTCAAAAGCTTTCAAGTTCAAGTTCAGTCCTTCAAGCTTAAGAATGTAGTTTCCCAATAATTATATAATGATAAGGACATCATTGAAGTTCTTATGACCAAAATATAAGAACTTCAATTATAGCCAAAGACCCTTAGAAAAGTGCCTATGAGCACTGGAAATCTCATCACAGTAATCTCAAGAACTCAATCTTTTGTTCACTGATCAATAAAGCAACAACTTGGTATATAGTATACAGTTCTTCTGGGTTCAATCCTGACAATGATCTATACTTCCACTAATTCAATAATGAGAAATTAATAAAGAGTAAGGTAGAACATTTTAAAAAAGAAAACAAAAAATTAAAGTGAGGTGAGAGAAGGACCACACCCTGGAGAAATATAATCTACCTGTAGACAAGCCCACACAAGTCCCCAGAGTCTCAAGAGAACTTTTCTGGACCAATTCTTCTCCATATACTACACTGAACTGTGAAATAAAATTGTTCAAACTTAAAATAACTCCAACTTAAAGCTGTTGGAATTTTAACTTATTCTGAGCCTTGAGAGGAATATGGCTATGCAGCCCAAGTCACGTGGTATACAGCTGCAACTTCTGCCATTTTTTCTGTAAATAATTAAAATGCCAAGCAGCACCAGAGATAAGACCCCCTCAGATCCTTGTCCCTTCTCACGCAGTAAGGAATCTTCCCTGGAATGTAGCAATCTGTAACCAATCAAATTGCTGTGGTGTATGTTCTGGTCTTGTATGAATGATGTAATCCTGCTGGAACTTCTCTGTCTCTACCTATGTAAGTGAAACCTTAACTTCACGTTGGAACACTGACCCCATTCACTTGGAGTCAGTGTTTCCAGGTGATCATCCTCAAGCTTTGCACTCAAATAAACTGTACTTAAATCATATTTTCTGAATCTCATTATTTAAGGTTGACAGAACCTTTTCAGACTGAGTGAACTTTACTTTCTCAAACTTTGCCCTATCCTATCCACATCAAGCTCAAAGATTTATATTTTGCACATCTGATGTGACAGAAATTTCCCAAATGGAAGCTCAATAAGAAAAATAAGTCAGAAAAGTCACACTGCAACCAAACTCCAAACCAATTGAATCCATTCAAACAGCATGCCAATTCAGCTAACTACGTATGCAGATTAACCTCCTTAATTTAATTAGATAAAAAATATTCATCCTTCAAAACTGTTTAACAATCTAAGCTTTGACATGTAAAGAGAATTAATTAAACCATTCAAATATAAATTCAAAAATATCCCCCAAATCAAAATATAATGAAATAAATTAGCCATTCCAACACTCCTTCTCCCCCAATGAACACTGAAACAGGTTACTGAGATTCTAACAAGGCATGTAAACTGATTCCAGGAATATTAATCCAGATGCACAAAATAAAAAGCAACAATGTATTTAAGCTTTTCTAAAACTAGAATTTAAATGTATTTAAATACGAAGTGGCAGAGCAAAGAGTCAAATCCAGGCTTCTCTGACTCCAGTCCCTGGCCCCCCAAAAAATGCCTCCAGACAGGGAATCAGGGTAAACGCCATCCTTAATTTACCAATACCCACCTTTATTTTTATATTTACTGGGTACATCAGCATCTGTTATAAAAGCTGTCTTGATTTTTTATGTATATGCTTCCTCCCTTGGCCCACACCTAAGTTTCTAGAAACATGAGCTTTCTGGCTATGTTTTGATTTCCTTTTTTCTTTTTCTTCTTCTAAATATCAAAAAAGCTCTAACTACTTAGTCCAAAAAAGGGGAAGCATTTCAGATTTTCGATGAAGGCTTTCTGGGTCTCATGTGCTGCTTTCCCACCGGCAGGCAGCCATAGCAGCATACCTTCACCTCTCACAGCCAGCTCAGAGGACCTTAGCCCCGGCAGGCACAGCAGGAGCAAGGGGTCCGCAGGAGGTAATTTCATGGCTTGGCACAGCTCCGTCTTCCCATGTGTCAAGAGAAGCTGGCAATCTGGATGTTTATGTGAAGTCCATATGTTTAAACCTTGCCGACAAATTCAAAACTTCTAAAAACACTGTGTGTGGACCACTCTAAATCTGTCCAAGGGTGGACTTCAGTCTGCTAGTTGCCAGTTTATAATGCCTAAGCTTCTGGTTAAGAACAATTTAGTTAAACTTTTATCCTTCCCTAAATATATTCCTTATGGAAGCCATGGAAGATACAACCCTTGCTGTCCAGGAGACCAGTGGGGACAAAGGACACACCATTTCAGGGCAAGATAGCAAATGGAGAGAGAGAGAAGCCTGCAACGGAGAACAGAGCACCCACCCACCACACACCTCTCCTTACCACTGGCTGTCACAGGGCAAATTTGGAAAGTGGTGGTACAAAGATGACAGAGTTAACCTCACCCTTCTATATTAGAGAAGAAAAAAGGTGCTCAGAACTCTATAAAAACAAAAAACAAGTTCAACAGCCCAACTCTGTATATCCAAAGTGAGTTTCAAAATAGTCTTAATGGAATCATGGCAACAGAAAAAGCTTACCCGCTTAGAGGTGTGCTGGTGTTATAAACAAAAAATAAAACAAACTTTGAGCACCATCGATGCTCCAAGTGCTGCAGGTGCTGCAGGAAGATCATCTTATGTAAACCTCCCAACAACACTAGAAAGAGTCATTATTCCCAATTTGCAGACACGGAAACTGAGACTGTAAAATCCTAAGGCTTTGGAAAGAGCCAATATCTGATTCCTTTCCCATTAGCCAGATGACCTGGCCAGAGAGATTAGGGCTATCATTGCAGACACATAATGGCAAGAAGTCAAGAAAAACTCATTAGCTACAATAATTAAAAGTGTAGAACTGGCACTAAAAGAGGCAAAGAGATTCCCTAAGACACAGCAGAGGCCACAGCAGGCCCTGTTGATTATGAGAACTTAAAAGTTTGTGACAAAATTAGTTTCACAAATAAATACAAAAGAAAATATAAGGACCACTCAATAAGTAATGTTGAAATAATTAACAGCAAGTTTTAGGAAAATCCATTTATACTTCCCAAATTATGCCACTTAATGAAATACACTTCAAACCAATCGAAAAGTTATTTTTTCATCAAATTATATAACTAAGATGAAAGAAAAATGAGTATCACTGGCTCTCCGGGCAAAGTGTTACTTTCAAAAATTAGGAGTTACGGAAGAAATTTCAATTATTAAAAAAAAGGTGTAGGCCGGGCACGGTGGCTCAAGCCTGTAATCCCAGCACTTTGGGAGGCCGAGACGGGCGGATCACGAGGTCAGGAGATTGAGACCATCCTGGCTAACACGGTGAAACTCCGTCTCTACTAAAAAATACAAAAAACTAGCCGGGCGAGGTGGCGGGCGCCTGTAGTCCCAGCTACTCGGGAGGCTGAGGCAGGAGAATGGCAGGAACCCAGGAGGCGGAGCTTGCAGTGAGCTGAGATCCGGCCACAGCACTCCAGCCTGGGCGACAGAGCAAGACTCCGTCTCAAAAAAAAAAAAATATGAAAAATAAAAAATAAAAAATAAAAAAAAGGTGTGTGGTGGCACACACCTGTAGTCCCAGTTATTCAGCAAGCTGAGGCAGGAGGTTCACTCGAGCCCAGAAGTTCTGGGCTATAGTGCGCTATGCTAATCAGGTGTCCACACTAAGTAAGACGTCAATATAGTGACCTCATGTGAGCTGGGAACCACCAGGTTGCCTAAGAAGGGGTTAACTGGCCCAAGTCAGAAACAGAGCATGTCAAAACTCCCTTGCTGATCAGTAGCGGGAATGTGCTTCTGAAGGCCACTGCACTGCAGCCAGAACAACATGGTGAGACCCTGTCTCTTATTTTAAAATTGTTTAAATAAATAAATTTTGAGAGCTAAACTTAAAAGTAAATGTTTTCTATATAAAAAATGAAAAGGCAAACAACAAAATGTAAGGTATATCTGGATATATAACAGGCCTGGGGTTAATATTCTTACTATATCTATAGAATACATGTAAAAGAAATTAAGAAGAACCAAAAGACTTCAATTGAGAAATGGACAAAGGACAGAAACAGACAACTCAAAAAGGAAAAATAACTAGAAATAAATGAACAGAAAAATATTCACTGACTGTCAGCCAAAAAAATACAAATAAACATCAATAAAGTGCCACCATTTATCAAGCAAATCATGAAAAAGAATAGTAAAATAATAATATCCATGGCTGGTCAGGTATGGCAAAACTAATATTCTCATATGCATACATAACTATAAGCATTTTAAAGTGGCATAAACTTTTTGGAAAATAATATGGCAATCTTCTTACAATCTTTCCTAAAGAAATAATCAAAAAACTCAGAGTGGGGGATAGAAGGGGACACCTGTACGTGTAACAATGTTGTTCATCGTAACATTTATAAAACTGAAAATAATGTAAATAAATAGGGAAAAGATAAATTATGATGTAGTGACTAGATTACCAGTACCTTGAGAGCAGGATATGTCTTGTTCACGATGGGAGATCAGGGGCCAAGTATATATAGTATAATCATTAAATAAATATGAGTGAATACTGAAGGAAAGCAAAAATATAAGGCTACTTAAAATGATGGTTAAAATCTAGGTAGGTGCTGGCAAAAGTTTAAGTGAGGGCAAGAACATAAAAGTGTGTTACAATCATATTTTTGAAAACTGCACTAGAAAAACTGCTAGAAGGAAATATATGAAATACTAACAGTCATTGTGCTAAGGGGTTTATGAGCACTAATTCTTTATTGTGGTTATTATCTTTTATTTATTTATTTGTTGTAGAGACAGGATCTTGCTATCTTGCTCAGGCTGGTCTTGAACACCTGGCCTCAAGCCAGTGCTCCCACCTCAGCCTCCCAAAGTGCTGAGATTATAGGTGTGAATCACCATGTCTGGCCTATTATCTTTATTTAAAATGTAAACACACTCCAGAGTGATTATTATGATAATTATTTAAAATTTAAGTTGATCCTTAGAAATCGGAGAAAAGATAATTTAATAACCAATGGAAAATACATAAAATCTCTAAATAGCTCCGTATTATAAGTAAATCTGCCCAGCTAAAAAGAAAAGCATAGTCACACAGAGAAGTCAGCAACTGACATTTATTATTTATTTTTATTTTATTTTATTTATTTTTGGTTTTTTTTGTTGTTGTTGTTTTGTTTTTTGGTTTTTTTTTTTTGAGATGGAGTCTCCCTCTGTTGCCCAGGCTGGAGTGCAGTGGTGGTACAATCTCGGCTCACTGCAACTTCCACCTCCCGGGTTCAAGCGATTCTCCCGCCTTAGCCTCCCGAGTAGCTGGGATTACAGGTGCCCACCACCATACCCAGCTAATTTTTGTATTTTTAGTAGAGACAGGGTTTCGCCATGTTGGCCAGGCTGGTCTCGAACTCCTGACCTCAGGTGATCCACCCACCTCAACTTCCCAAAGTGCTGGGATTACAGGCGTGAGCCACCCCACCCGGTGACATTCATAATTCAGATGTGATGCATCATTTCTGAGTCCTAACTCAGTAATAAATAACAGGAAGCCAAAATGAAGACACTCAAACAATAGCAAATGCTCAATTTGGTACATTCCTACTTTTTTTCTGAGCCCTCTCTGGCTCTGGGCTAAAAGGCTTTAGAACAGTTATCTCTTGATTTGAAGGCTTCCAGTCAGTCTGGGTCAATTCTATAATGTCAGTGGGAATTTCAGGAAAGCAGGCCAGGCCAGAGGTGGGGTAGGCTAGTAGGGTTAAGGTCCCCAAGTCGAATTACATTTCCATCTTCTAAAAAACCGAAACTACATAACGGGAGAAAAAGAAGGTACGAAACATTACCAGTTCTTCTAAAGCTCTGTAGTAATTCAAACTGTTGTTCACAACCCTTTAGTTAGTCACAAAATTGAAAGGGTCACAACTAGGATCTTATAAGGGCTGCAACAGAACAGAAAATGGTGTGCATGTCACATTAAGAGGATACCATTTCATAAAACCTTTGTTTCTATCATATGTGTGTATATGTGTGAAAGAGTATGTCAGCGTAGCAATGCTAACTATATTTTTTACTATGATTTGTAGTCAAAAAAATTTCCAAAGCATTCATTTAGATAACCCAGGCCCTGACTTGGGTGCTAGAAAACCACCCAGAGATAAATTGTTTGAAACTAAAGGACTCGTCTAGAAGTAGGAATGTAGTGAGTCCAGTTCAACTGGGTGTTAGGCACTAACACAAAACAAATACTTCTTAATATTTCATCCAGGAATAAATAACCACTGCCAACCAAAGGCTCCAGAAAGCATCATTTTACGGTTGCACCATGAGGTGCTGACAGTTTCACACAAGTATGCTGCTTTTTCCCTAATGCGTGCTTTCCTCCACTTGAGATTTTAGGATGATATGGTTGTGGAGACTACTTATCTAGTCACTACAGAAGCACATCACAGTACCAGAGTCATAGCTAGGAAATCTAATCCCCTCCTTTGCCAGATGGACAAACTGAGGCTTAGAGTGATGAAATGCCCCAGGAAATGCCAAGGTCAATGCCGAGTAGAGCTGAGATCAGACTCCCAGTCCCAGTTCTTTTCCGAGAATCCTTAAATTAAAGGCACAGGAGAGCATAAAGCAGCACTCCCTGCCAAGAGACAAGCAGATAACATTTTCTTTTCTTTTTTGGTCTTACTGGTTAGTTTATTATACTTCTCAATTAATTTTTACTAAGGACTAAATAAAATATTCGGATGAAGAGGCCCCCTGTCCTTAAATTTTGAAAGTTTTTAAAGAGTTAATAAGACTGCTTGCTGAAGCTGCACAAGGGGAGGTTTTTTGTTTGTTTGTTTGTTTGTTTGTTTGTTTGTTTTTGTTTGTTTCTCTATCAGGGAATTTCTAGGTTAATTGTAACACTCTCCTTGGGAGACCTACTTATATAAAAATAAAGCAGTGTGATCTCTTTTTGAATTCTTTCTATTTTGACAATAGTTGAGAAGAAAAGCTTGGTAAGGTAGTCATTCTCTTCTCAGATAAGTATATACTGTACACAATTTAGTTTAGTGTTACAGATATCAACAAATCACCAACTGCAGTAGTCTTAAACCACAATCTACTTATTGATTTCTAAATGCCACAAAGTGTTGTAATTTCCCCCAAACTGTTATTTTTAATGACATGAAGATGATTCTCCATGCTTTCTCAAAGCCAAATGCAAAGTGAAAACAGACAGCCAGAGAAAGATGCTACGCAAGTAAAAACTCACATTTCCTTTTCTAAAGTTTCGATTTTGTTTGTTTGGAAAAGGCCATCTCTCTAAAGTTTCTTCTAGCTACTTAAATCCTATGATTTTTTACCTATATTTCTTTTTCAAAATAAGATTAGTAACACTTGAGGTGTAAGACAGATGGTCAGGATTTCATGATTTAAAAATCACTCATTTTAAGAGTGTCGGAATTGCCACCCTAACTTTCCCATAGTGTTGCAATATCTGGATGAATATATACTGATTAAGATCTGTGAAGTCCTGGACAGACTCTGGTTTGATAATATAAAAATAGGAAATCCAGAACTGTCAGGAGCTCTGGGATCACTTGAAGCTAATCCTACTCTAGTAAGCCTCCTCCAATAAGCTTTCCCATAGTGATCTTTCCTTAAAAAGTCAGTCTGTTTCTGACCTTACAGAGACAGCCTGTTTCCAGAAAGATTTGCTAGCATGAAGAGAGTGCTTCATGTTTTGAATTCGGAGTAAAGGTCTAATTTTCCACAATTATACAGGACAAGTTCCCTCTTCGGGACCTTGAAATCCACAATTATTACCACCAAGTGACGAGTCTCAAGTGCGCAGTGGAAAGTGTATTAATTTTATGCTATTAGAGACTTCACACACTCAAAAATTAGTTTAGATGGGTTCTAATTTTGCTGACTTCAGAGCCCTCACTCCCTCGCTCTGAAGAGTCCTCAACTTTCAGAACTGTGCTTGGCACTGTAAAACTTTGATTTGCATTTCTTATGAAAATTGTGCAAATGTTATAAAATACATGGTACATAAGACTCTATCAGGAGCTCAACTGAACTGCACCAAGGTCTAATTATCAGTTAAACTAATGGTTGAAGCAGAGAATTGAGATAGTGCAATTTCATAATACAAAGAATTAATGGTAAATGAACCAATACTATGAGGATACATAAGACGAAATAAAATTTTAACTTTTTTTTTTCAGGAAATAGTCAAGCAGTCATGGCCACTTCGAATCATTGTAATTTAGAGTTGGAAAAAAAAGGCCCTTGAAGTAGAAAAAAATCCAACCCCCTTGTTCCAGCCCATTCCCACTCCCATCCCATATTGTACTGTTGGTCACCCCAGCTTCTCAGGCTCAACTTAAATACCTTTGCTGACAGAATCGCACAACATCCTCAGGTCCATTTCAATTCAAAAAGTGATCACCAGTCATTGCTTAATTCATTCAAGGAACATATAATGCCTATCTCCTTTGTGCTAGGCATTGGGGGTCAGATTTCTATATATTGGGATAAAAATCTTACCCCCCTCTTAACAATTGTTTGTGCTCTGCCCTCAGGACTTAGAGAGAACACAGCTAACTATGTTGTATAAATTGGCCCTGAATAAAGTCATAATATAAAAAGACAGTTCCCCATATCGCCCTCGCCAGTACCTTTCTTCCCTATAGTTCTCTCTCCCACAGCCTCCTTCTCCACACTCTACCACCAACACAGGCCTTTTTATCCAGAAAAAGAACCCTGAAATCTTTCATCCAACGGGTTCAGTACTTTTTGCTATCAGAGTCACTCTTCCTGCAGGCACTAATTTCCAGATTCCTCAAAATGTGAGGACATTGAGTGCTGAGTTCTGAACTCAAGCCAATTGGCTCCGTTGTCTACCCTTAATCAGGACATTCTAGTGCTTCTTAATGAATGGGAGTTTTCTTGCCTCCTCTATCTAAAATGCCCTTTCCTCCACAGGAAAGGCTTTTTCACAAGAACTCCTACTCACCCTGCAACACCCATCTGTAGAAGAGATTATTGGTGTTTTCTAACCACAAGCAGGAGGTTCATTGGCAACCCCAGAGGACAATGTTTGTACCTGTTGTTAACTTCTAGGGAGGGAATGATTTCCCATAATTGCCTAATAGAAACTACCCAGTTACTGAAAATCTCTGTATGAATGCTAAGATTACTGACTTGTGTTGATATGCTTATAAAGAACTTATGAAGATACAAAGGTCTGCATGGGACTGGGTCCCACCAGGAGAGAGGTCCCTCCTGGATTTCATCACTTGAAGAGGCTGCCACTAAACAAAGGAGCCCCTGCTAAGCTGTAGACTAAACATAAGTCTTGACCAAAACAGAGTGGAGATATCTGAAAGGAAGCTCCTAGGCAGGGAATGCTAAAATGGCATTCACTCAGAAAAGACAGTCCAAAAAGAACCGGGGAAATGAGGTATCCAAAGTGTCAAAGTTTGGTGTGCCCTTTGGGTATATAACCCAACTACAACTAAGGCAAAGATAGACTCAGACAAGGGTGGAGAGTTTCTGAAACAGGCTCTGTACTATGGTAGCACCAGAAATCTATATTTGTAAATCAGATTGTATTTATATTTCTTCTATTCCTTTATATTTCCTCCATTGATACTGAGTAAAGTTCAAGACTGTTTGAACTCAGGTAAAAGGAACTTGAAGGCAAGAGTTTTTATCCACTCTCGGGCTTGAAGACATGAGTATTATCAGGCCACTATTGAGGGCAGTTTGAGTGAAAGAATCCTCCAAAGGGAGGTAAAATTTAGGGGACAACATGGATTGTGGAATCCAGTCATTCTTCTCCATCTGCAAATTCTCTTTCAGGTACTAAATCTTGGAAGTAGTAGTTTTGTTTTTATTAAGCAATGTTCTTCTAAAATTCCTCCACTAAATTGTGAGCATCTTGAAAGGATCTTATCATTTTCATCATTACCATGTACGCATGTGACTGGAACACAGTAAGTACTCAAATGTTTGTTGACAGAATAAATGAAGCAACTCATGGACTTTTCGGCGTTTCGAAGCACTCTAAAGTCCACCAAGTGTATATTTGTCCACGTAAGGCTTTCATAGGTCATCATATAATTAATTCAACAAATATCAACTAAAAGCCTACAATAGTTAAGATGCTGTGCTTTCTGGAACAGCAACAAAACACATCAGTCACTGATACAACAAATGTGTATTAAGGACCTATTGCATGCCAGGTACCATGTCAGGCCCTAATGATGATACAATGAATAAGACGCACAAAGCTCCTTCGGGAACTCACAGATGAGAAAATAAAATGGACATGAAGCATATACTGTATAACACTGTTTAAAATGGAAAATGTTATGTGTTTTCAAAGGCACACATAAAGGCAATGAAAAAGTCAAAGGTCAAAAAGATAAACCAGGGTTTCATAAGAATTTATGGAACACGGCCATTCAGGTATGGGACATTACTTGCAGCTTTAACCTTAAGAGTTCAGGAATGGAGATTACTAGTTTCTAGCCAAAGCAGTGAATGGTAATGGCTTTGTAAGTTGTGATGAAAATCAATATTCCATTTTCATATATTTAGCATTATATCAAGTGACATTAACATTGAATTTTGGAAAGCAAGAAGATAGATCAATTCTTCTAATGAAAACCATAACCAAAACTGAGCTCTAAATAACAAAGTTATGTTCATGTTTGAGTACATGGCCCAAAGAAGCAGACTTGTCAACTTGAATAATAAAAAACGTATATTAATAATAATTCCAGGCTTATGGGTAAACCTTATTTAACAGTAACTCCATGACAAAATAATTTCTGTTATTTACACTGTAAACTAGGAAAGTGAAAATTAGGCTAAGATATAGCTAAACATTGCATTTCTTTCATCCTATAATAAAATAAAATTTATTCTTCAGTTTCATTCATATACACTACTTCAGCGTCTCCAAACACTTGAAAATATACCCCAGTAAAGCTGTTTACTTCAAGGTAAATGTAGTGAAATGGGAATCAGAAGTTTCAATACTATAATAACAACTTAATATTAAAGGAGCTTAGGCTGGTCTAAAGGTAGTTTTATTATCTCAATTGTTCACAGTCAGTTACAGATTGAACTCCTTGTTCTATTCTTCTCCCCTTCTCACTACCATACTTGACTAGTCTTAAAAAAATAAATAAATAAAATATTAAAGGAGCTTAGGTTTAACTACCTTTCTCCTTTTCTTGATTCCATAAACTTGCATATGAATTTTCCACAGCAGTTAGAAATTGATTAGTTCCATCTCCAGTAGTTACAGACTGGGAAAGTGACATCTACCAATATATTCCTTCAATATATTTTATGGAATATATCCCATAAAAACAATACTGTGACAAAGAATTTCTAGGTCCAGAAGCAGTCTTTTTAATAAAATTTTGCCTTTATGGAAAAAAATCAAACTTTCTTGTAAAGCTTCTCTGCGAATTTCAAAAGGGTCCTACATCCATGTACTCCATTTCAGCCATGAATTTCTTCTGTTCATTGCAGAATGCTTGCTGGTGTATGTTTACAATGTTTTCCATTGGATCTGCATTGGAAATTAATCAGGCGCCATTTGTATCGAGCATGATGTAGACAAGAATATGTCATTAATATACTTATCCTAATTACACTGAATAAGACATGAACAAACCTATCAAGCTCAATTTTTGAGGCTACACACTATGCAAAGTGCTGAAACGACTATAAAGACAGCAATGAGCACTTTGTTGCTTAGCCTCTCAATTTTGAGAGTCACCAAGAAAGGACACTTTACCTCTGCATGATTTGAACTTAAATTAAGAAAACCTACCTACTGTAAAACCCCTGTGTTATGTACCTCTACAGTGTTCTTTTTTAAGAATGCTTATATGGATTTTAGCAGAGAAACAATTCCAGACAAATTATCATAACACTATCTTCAAGCAACATTCCTCTAGAAATTAGCTTCATCAGCTTTATTTCTGCAATTATTAAAGGACACTCAGTTAAAGCGAAAACGCAAAACAGGGAGAATATGTGAAGGCAGAACAACTAGTTCCACTTCTGCAAATTAAGCAAAATTAAGTAAAAATAAAGGAAACAGGCAAAGGGAAGGAACTCAAGAGCTATTTGCAGCAGTGATCCGTTACAAGTTCTACGTGTTTCTCCTTGAGTTCCAAGAGATAAGGAGGGGAAAGGAGAGAAGGCACCACACAGAAGCCTAAACTTACTCTTGGCACAACTTAGAATATTCACTGAATTCAGCCTAAGATGTCTGGGCTATCTGGATTCGGTGGGAATGTCTGGGAGAAGGGAGTGGCATTTGCTTTCTCCGTTTGAAACCCTGGGAGCTGTAGCAGAGTACCCCAACCCCTTGGTTATCTTGCAGAGGAGGCTCAGGGCATCGTTTCCCAAGCACACACCTGCAGGGCCCGGCGGCTTCTCCCTTTTTCCCTCCTGTCCT
Source organism: Mandrillus leucophaeus (assembly GCF_000951045.1). Taxonomy (NCBI): domain Eukaryota; kingdom Metazoa; phylum Chordata; class Mammalia; order Primates; family Cercopithecidae; genus Mandrillus; species Mandrillus leucophaeus. The sequence continues at coordinate 953,578 of NW_012103565.1, forward strand.
CAGGGATGGACCAAAGTCCCGCCGGCGCACCGTTACCCCGAGGGCCACCTGGCTCCCGCAAGGGTGAAGCCGGAGCGCACTCCGCCGTCCCAGCTCCCGGAGCCACGCAGCGGAGGCTGCGCGCAGCTGGACACCGGCACCGCCAAGAGGCGCATTACAGTAAAACTTGGGGGAGCAAGTCTACACTCGCGCCAACGCGGAGGCACAGCCCCTGACGCGGGCTCGGGGACCGTCGGCCCGTCCCGCCCCTCCTCGCGGCAGAAGGGCAGCAGTCCATACCTGTCCTCCGAGACGCTGATGACGCCCTCCTCTTTGGGCACGATCACGGCCATATTCACCACCTCCTGGGACCCCTCCATCCGCTGCAGCAAGATCGGCTTGCGGGTCAGAGGCTTGGGCTGGATCTCCGCCGCCATCGGAGGAGGGGGCGCGCCTGGGGCGCCGCCGCCAATCGCGCCGCGGGGCCGGGCTGAGGAGACTGCTGGGGCACGGACACAGGTTGAGACAGAGACTCTGGCTGGCCGGAGCGGAACGCCGGAAACCGGCGAGCATAGCCTGGCCTCCTCTCTCGGGAACGACTCCGCGCTCCCTGCTTCAGGCACCAAAACCGCCACGACCGGGATGCAAGCCGGCGCCACTACCAGAGGAGGGGGCGGAGAGCCGGAGGGGCGGAGCCTTGTGGGCGGGGCCTGTCGCAGGCGGGTGGCCGCTGGTGGGCGCGAGGGCGGGTCCACTTCCGGGAGGGTGGTGAAGGAGGAGGGGAAACCTGGAGCAGGAGGCGGGGATCTGGTGTCCCAGTGCGCGTGCGTCAGTCCCCCTCGCCCGTTTTCCCCCCCTTCCCTCCGCGGCTCCCCGGGCGCTGCAGCACCACTAGGACGCATGCGCTTTCCGTTCCCCGCGGTCTTCTCTCTGCCTCCCACACCCAAGGTTTAGTCCCCTCCCTCTTTAACCTCCCGTGAACGCGCGTATACACACCCCTGGGGACGCGCTTGCCGGAGGCCACGCCCCTTCGAAATTCCCTGAAAAGAGGGCGGAGGCGGGGCGGGGAAAGGAGCGCCTCAGCAAGACCGGAAAGAGAAGAGGCCTGCAGGAAGGAAAGAAGCCCAATTAGTTGGGACGTGACTGGGCATGCGCGCGGGGTACCTGGCCTAGCGGTCTTAACAATGAAGCGCGGCGGGAGGCTGCTTACAGCTCCCAACATGCACCAGGCCCAAGCTGCCGGATGGCACCCAGTGGCCTCCTGGGAGTCGTAGTTTCTTGGAGCCTCCGCCCCCTTGTCCTGGAATGACCTATCGCCCACTTCTCTGGGCTGTGGGCCTGGGGAGCTCAGCGGCCTCCAGGGCCATTGGCCAAGTCAGGACCCGGACTTGCCTCTATGGGAACTGAGGAGCAGCCCCCGGCTGAGCAGGACGTCACCACTCCTAGGATCAGGCTGATGCTCGGAATAGTGGCACGGAAGGGACATGGAAAGGAGAGAATCTTTCATACAGATATCTTCAAGGGAGCTCAGAGATCATCTGGGGTGTCTATCGCCTCGTTTTCTTAGATGGCTAAATTACTCAGCCAAGGTTACTTTAGTGCAAAGTTAGGGCTAAACAACCCCTCCTTCCTTCCAGACTTGAACCCAGTCCCCTAGTGCTGGCTTCTTTCCATTTCCCCAGCAATTCAGCCTTTTTAGCTTGCTCCGAACACAATGGACAGAGTTACTGTAGTTACTGAATGAATGTTAGGTGCCTACCACAAGGCCTGGCATGTGGGGTTGATCATGAAGACTAAGCTCCGATTTTTTGTCTTGCCCAAATTCCTATCTAAGGGGTCTGGGGAGTCATGGCCTACAAAAACCATAAATTCTCATCAGATGGGTTTTGACCGTGTATATCATGACTTACTTTCCAATCGGACTCTGGCATAACAAGGAAGAAAATCAAAATGTTTTACCCCAAATGATATTTCATTGCCATACCTTAAAATTGCCCTGCAAAGTCTCTTGTGGGAAAAATCCACGTTCTATATCCCCTTTCTCCTTTGTTTTCCTTCCTTCCCACACCCGGGAGATAACCAACTAAGAACCAGGCATCCTTTTAATCTGGTAAGGAACATTTTACAACCTGCTCTCTCTAAACGCTGCTATCTAAAAGATTCCTCTGCACAATAAAACTTGGTCCACAATCCTTTACCTTAACCTGAACGTTCCTTTCCAGTGATCCCAGGTTTTCAGATAAACTCAACCAATTGTCAACCAAAAGATGTTTAAATGTACCTATAGCCTTGAAGCCCCCGCATTAAGTTGTCCCGCTTTTCTGAACCAAACCAATGTATTTCTTAAATGTATTTGATTGATGTTTCATGCCTTCTTAAAATATATAAAACTAAGCTGTACCCCGGCCACCTTGGGCACATGTTCTCAGGACCTCCTAAGGGCTGTGTCACGGACCATGGTCACTCATATTTGGCTCAGAATAAATTTCTTAAAATATTTTACAAAGTTTAACTCTTTTCATCAATAGTCATTATGTGATAACCTCCACTGAGCAGTCCCAGAATTAAGTTAGCTAAAGAGTAGTCATGGTCTATGTGGTGTGATTGAGTTGCAGGGCTCTGGAAGTGAGACAGAAATAATGCCATAGCTAGGAAAACAAAGGGACAGGCCTTGTGGAAATGCATGTCTAAGGTAGGTGTTTGACAGCTCAAGGATCTCACAGATCACTAGAGACATAAGAGAACAGGTGCAAAGAACCTGTCTCAAAGCACACAGGGCAACTCTTTACCACCTTCCGTTTTGCAGAAATTCTGTAAGAACCTTGAAATAGGCTTGAGGTATTTTCCAGCTGTAGGACCTACTGCAGGCATTCCACTTCTCTGAGTCTCAGGTCCCACATCTATTTAAATAGGGCATAACACCTACATCAGGTGGTTCTGGTGGCAATTACAGTTATGACCCAGATACCTTCCCCTATCCTCTTAAAGTTACAAAGGAGGTAGCACCTGCTGCCCCCACCCCAGGCTTTATGGGAATTAGAACCTGAATAGCATCACCATAACCCTGAGTCTGACCCTCAATTCCAAAGAGCCAGAATCTCTATCTTGTCATTCATTCAAGAAATATTTAATAACTACTAGTGATAGGCAGGGAGAACACAGATTTGAATGCAAACCTCTCAATTCTCAAGAATCTCATAGATCATTAGAGACAGATAAGAGAACGGGTCATGACAGGGAAGTGATGATGGCAAGAGTTATAATAGGGGACTCAGGAAGATGGGGTAACACAGGAGAAATACCTAACAGGACCTGCAGTGGAGAGGGTTGGGCAGGAAAAGCTGCATAGAGGAGGTGGAGACTAGACAGAGTCTTGAAGGGTGAGCAGATGTAGTCTGGTTACATGAGCTCAAAGAGTATTCGGGAGAGGGGTGAGTAAAGTGGGGGCAGTCCTCGCATGCTTGTTAGGGAAGTGAAAGGCTTATGAAGAGAGAGGTGAAGGTGAAGACATCAGAGGAGCTGAGTATGGACCATGGCCTGACGCACCTTGTTCTTGGTTGGAAGGGATGCACCCTGGGCACCTGCCACATCATCCTTAGGTGGGATGGGTACTCAAACTATCAATTACTATCAATGTGGCAGCTGCTACAATGGAAGTGCTATGAAGTTCAGTGAGAACTGGAGACCCTCACCTGTGTCTGGCTGTTAAATCAGGGAAGTTTTCTGGAGAAGAAAGAGCTCATCTTGAGTTTGGAACTAGTAAATCCAGACAGAGGAAACAGCATGTGCAAGAGGTGAGAGGTTGGGAGAATTGCGTCGTCTCTTCTGGGAACCTCTAGTAGCTGGAGGGCAAAGTTTGAGGAGGGAGGAAGGTCAAGATATTGGACTGGAAATATGGACAGGTGTGGACAAGGTCCTTGTTTAGGAACTTGAGTTTTAACCTTTATGTGATGGAGAACTATTGTGTCCTCAGAGCACGTCTCTGCTGTGACCAGCACAAGTTCAAGCTCCTGGAATAATACAAGAGACATTTGCTGCTTTTGGAGGTCATCGCTGGAAGGGGAAAAGGAAGAGAGCTAGTGACTGTAGAAATTCACTGTGAGCCACATACTCCAGCACTCTATCCTCATAATTGTGTAATTACAATTGTATTATAATTGTCAGAACCCTTGGTTGCAGGTAACAAAAACACAACTGGCTGAAAACTGAAAGGCATAGGTTATTGTTGGCTTATGCCATAGAAAGTCAGAGAGGCAAAGTGCCTTTCTTGCAGTCACACAGTTATAACAGATGACAGCGGTTACACACACCCAAGTCTGTCTGTCTCCTTCGCCTCCAGGTTCATTTATTCAAATATTCCCACCCCATTGATTCTTTGGCTTCCTAGGAGACTTCTGATTCACTAACCATTGCACTTTTTCACTGTCCAATGTAGTCATAAGATTACATGTTATTATATGTAATAAGCTAAAACCAGTGCCTGCCACCCAGTAACCACCATGTAGGGTTTGCCATTATATTATTATTATCCATTATCCCCCTCATGTTCTCACTTCCCTCCTTTCACTACTTAATTCCCATTGCCCATTATCGTAGCAGTCTCTTGCGAACACCCATAGCATCCTTGCCTCTCTTTCATACTTGGCAGGCAAAACCCCAATCCTGACCAATCCAACTTTTCACTTGCTTCATATCTGCTTTGAACTTGGCAGGAGAAAATTGCACAAACATTCTGATTGGTCTCACTCTAGACTCACAACTCTAGGTCTCTGGTAATTCTCTTATCTCTCTTTAATTAGAAAGTTGGCCAGGCGCGGTGGCTCACGCCTGTAATCCCAGCACTTTGGGAGGCCGAGGCAGGCGGATCACTTGAGGTTAGGAGTTTGAGACCAGCCTGGCCAACATGGTGAAACCCCGTCTCGACTAAAAATACAAAACTTAGCTGGGTGTGATGGTACATGCCTGTAATCCCAGCTACTTGGGAGGCAGAGGCAGGAGAATTGCTTGAACCCAGGAGGCAGAGGTTGCAGTGAGCCGAGATCGTACCACTGCACTCCAGCCTGGGTGACAGAGCAAGACTCTGTCTTAGAAAAAAGAAGGAAGGAAGGAAGGAAGGAAGGAAGGAAGGAAGGAAGGAAGGAAGGAAGGAAGGAAGGAAGGAAGGAAAGAAGGAAGAAGCAATCAGAAGCTGTCTCATCTTCATGTCATCAGATCTATCATCCTGCCTGCAATCTGTACCCATATTCTTCCATACTCTCTGCCTTTCTTCTGTAACAATGGAAAAAGAGTCTGCTCCCATTCGAGGCCAGCATGAGTAAACCTCTCTTTCCTCATTGAAGATTCCTGCAGTTATTCACTCTATGTTGTGCCACTTTTTCCTTCTCCATTGGATCTTTCCCAGTGGAGTATAAACATGCACTACTCTGTCTCCCATTTTTTAAATAAACACAGGCCAGGTGTGGTAACTCATGCCTGTAATACCAGCACATTGGGAGGCTGAAGCGGGTGGATCACTTGAGCCCAGACGTTCGAGACCAACCTGGGCAACATGAAGAAACTCAGTCTTTTCAAAAAATACAAAAGTTAGCAGGGTATGGTGGCATGCAACTGTGGGCCTAGCTACTCAGGAGGCTGAGGTGGGAGGATTGCTTGAACCCTGGAGGCAGAGGTTGCAGTGAACCAAGATCGTGCCACTGCCCTCCAGCCTGGGCAACAGAGTGAGACCCCCAGTCAAAAAAAAAAAAAAACCCACAAAACTCTTCTAGCTGCACATTCTCCTCCATTTCTTCATTCTTCTTCTCAAAAAACTACTCAGTTTGTTTGGACTTAGAATTTCCACATCCTCATTTCCCATTCTCTCTTCAACTATCTTAAGAACCTTCCTAAATCTACACACTATTAGAACTTCTCTTGACAAGATCAAACAACCTCTGTGTTGCCAAATGCAATGGCCATTTCTTCTGCCTCATCTTAATCTGCTTCTCAGAAGCATTCAGCACAATTGACCACTCTCGCTGCCGTGACACTCTTCCTTTGGTTTTCACGGCTTCACACTTTCTTAGTTTTCCTCCTAGGACGTTGGTACTCCTCACTGGCTTATCCTCCTGGGCTTCACTCTTCAATTCTGCAGTGCTCTAGGACTCAGTCTTCAGTCCTCTTCTCTTCTTTATCCACACTCTTTCTAGGTGATCTTATCTAATTTTAATGGCTCTATTTGTTTCCTATTGCTGCTGTAACAAATTGCCACAGAGTTAGTAGCTTAAAACAACACAAATTTATCTCTCATATTTCTGGGGCTCAAAAATCCAAAAGGGGTCTTTCTGGGCCAAAGTCAAGGGTTTCAACAAGGCTAATTCCTTAGAGGCACTGAGGGAAAACCCATTTTCTTGCCTTTTTCAGCTTCTAGTGGCCATCTGTATTCTTTAGTTTGTAACCCCTTCCTCCTTCTTTAAATTGTGTCACTCCAGTCTCTGCCTTTGTTACCACATCACCTTCTCCAATTCTAACTTCTCTGTCCTCCCTCTTTTTTTTTTTTTGTTTTTGTTTTTGTTTTTGAGATGAAGTCTCACTCTGTTGCCCAAGCTGGAGTGCAGTGGCGCAATCTCAGCTCACTGCAACCCCTGCCTCTTGGGTTCAAGTGATTCTCCTGTGTCAGCCTCCTGAGACTACAGGCCTGCGCCACCATGCCTGGCTAATTTTTGTATTTTTAGTAGAGACAGGATTTCACCATGTTGGCCAGGCTGTTCTTTAACTCTTGATCTCGTGATCCACCTGCCTCGGCCTCTCAAAGTGCTAGGATTACAGGCATGAGTCACAGCACCTGGCCAGTCCTCCCTCTTATAAGGACTGTTGTGACTACATGGGACCTGCCCAGCTCTCCAGGATAATCTTCTCATCTCAAGATCCTTAACTTAATCACGTTTGCAAAGTCCCTTTTGCTGTATTTGTAAGTTCCAAGGATTGGACCGTAGACATATTTGGGGAATTGTTATTCAGTCAACCGAGGTTTTATGTATCTTACTCCCAAATTCTCATCTCCAGCTCTGACCTCACTCCTGAATTCCAGACTAATATATCTAATGACTTCTCCACTTTGTCACTTACTGTTTAATAGATGTTTTAAATGTTCCCAAACCGTATCTTTAAATCTACTGCATCTGTCACCCAATCCTTCAAAAGTAAGTTCCTAGGAGTCATCCTTGATTCTCTTGTTTTTCTCATTACTCATATCCAAACCTTTAACAAGTCCTGTCAGCTCCACCTCCAAAGTATATCTTGACTTGTCCTACTTTATGCTGTCTCTACCTCGGTCCAAGTTGCCGTAATCTCTGGCCCCAGCACAGTAGCCAACTGGTTTCTCTGCTTCTTCTCTTGAACTCTTCTCATCAACCCCATACAATCCATTTTTATCACAGTAGCCAGAGTGTTTTTTGTTTTAAAATATAAACCATATTATATTTCTCCAGTGCTTTCAATTCATCAGTGCTTATCATTACACTTGGGATAAAATGCCTCACCAACCTCACCTCTCCTCCTGCTCAGTAATGGCCTAGAAAGTCCACAGAAACACAAACTTCCTTCCTACTGGTGGTCTTTGCACCAGCTATGTGCACCTCCTAGTTATTTTCTTCTCACCCTTCAGGCTTCAGCTCCAAAGTTAGCTCCTAAAAGAGTCTTACCTAGTTGGGTGCATTGGCTCATGCCTGTAATCCCAGCACTTTGGGAGGCCAAGGCGGGTAGATCATGAGGTCAAGAGATTGAGACCAGCCTGGCCAATATGGCGAAACCCTGTCTCTACTAAAAATACAAAAATTAGCTGGGCGTGGTGGCATGAGCCTGTAGTCTCAGCTATTGAGAGGCTGAGGCATAAGAATCACTTGACAGGCGATAGAGGTTGCAGTGAGCCAAGATTACACCACTGCACTCTAGCCTGGGTGACAGAGTGAGTGAGACACCATCTCAAGAAAAAAAAGAGCCTTACCTACCACCTCTGAAGTACCCCACCTCTTCAGAACACTCACTGTCATATCACTCTGTTTTATTTTCTTCACAGTACTTACCTCTGCCCAAAATCGTCTTGTTTGTTTCTTACGTATTCGTTAGTCTCCCTTCTCTAGAAGAGAAGCACGGGGAAAGAAAGGATCTTGACAGTCTGTGCACCATTGTATTCCTAGCCCCTAGAGTAGCACCTGGCATGTTAGGAGGCATGTTTTAAATATTTGTTGAATGAATGACTAGCCAGAGGCAGGTTCAGATTTGTTTAACTCTATTCCATTAAAGCATAATGGAAACACTGGAATCTGGAATTTGCCCTAATTTGTGGGATGGGGCTGACTTTGGGAAAAAATACACAACTGCAGGTATGTCCAACAGGCATAGGAAAATATCAGTATGGTGAAGGCAACAGGTTAGCAATTTGTATCCGAGAGAAAAGCATAGCATGAAATAAATGAGGTGTCCTAATAGACAGATAGGAGAAACTTTGAAAAATTAGAGCTTCTGGCCTTCCTGATAGAGGAAGACTACCCTAGTAGTTCTTAACCTTTTAGATCACAGACCTTATTAAAAATCAGATCAACATTACACATCTGCTAGAGGAGGAGGCATGTACTCATGTACAAACTAAATTTTACATGCAATTTCAGAAGGCACACAACTATCAGAAATCCAGCCTGAGAATTCCTGCCTGCTCTGGGAAAATATAGGACTACTTAGTCCCACTCTCCACCACACAAGAAATGGCATTCTGATGAGGATCAAGGACAGAAAGGAGTAGACTTCTAGAAAAATGATTTTCAAATTTCTTTGTTTATATACCACTTTAAATAATTTTGAAAAACTGCTAACCCCTTGCAGAAATTAAGTATAATTTTAAATGTTTGAGTCTGAATTCTAGCACCTTGTAAATATTAACATTTATTATAAAGATTTTTACATTTGAGAATGTTATTGAGTCCCCTTGTAATACTATCTGAAATAAAATATATACGTGTGAATATGTATATATAAATTAAAATTCTATAATTTGTTTAATATACTAAGGCCATAAGCTCTAATTTTTCAAAGTTTCTTCTAGATTAACTAATCATTACAATGGTTAGTTCACAATAGTTAAAACAACCAAAATATATTACAGTTTTATGTAAAACTATTAAACAAAAAAGTAAATTTTCTTTTCTTTTTTCTTTTTTTTTTCAGGTACAGAGTCTGGCTGAAGTGCAGTGGTGCGATCTCGGCTCATTGCAACCTCTGCCTCCCTGGTTCAATAGATTCTCCTGCCTCAGCCTCCTGAGTAGCTAGGGCTACAGGCACCCACCACCGGTGGCACCTGGCAAAATTTTTGGTATTTTTTAGTAGAGACAGTGTTTCACCATGTTGGCCAGGCTAGTTTCGAACTCCTGACTTCAGGTGATCCACTCACCTCAACCTCCCAAAGTGCTGGAATTATAGGCATTAGCCACCATGCCTGGCCAAAAGTAAATTTTTAATAATAATTTTTATTGGAGATGAACAAGACTGGGTTTTTATATTTCCCTGTATTCAAAAGTAAATAATAACTTATTGTTAGAATGAATTAAGCAGGATTCAGGATCAATTCTATTCCCACATTTTATTTTGTAAATATAAGGACTGAGCAACCTCATTTATATAAATGGAGGGAATGGAGAGAGTTTTGGTGTAGCAATGCCACTCAGTTCTTTTTTTTTTTTTTAATACGGAGTTTCACTCTTGTTGCCCAGGGTGGAGTGCAATGGCCCGATCTTGGCCCACTGCAAACTCTGGCTCCCAGATTCAAGCAATTCTCCTGCCTCAGCCTCCCAAGTAGATGGGATTACAGGCACATGCCACCACACCGAGCTAATTTTGTAGTTTTAGTAGAGATGGCGTTTCACTATGTTGGCCAGGCTGGTCTCGAATTCCTGACCTCAGGTGATCCACCCACCTTGGCCTCACAAAGTGCTGGGGTTATAGGTGTGAGCCACTGCACCTGGCCACCACTCAGTTCTTTGAACTCTTTTTGAGTTAAATGTCAAAAATCACACAGTTGGGAGATACTTTTTGCAAATCATATATCTGATGAGGTTCTTATATCTAGAATATCTAAAGAACTCTTACAACTCAATAATAAAAAGACAACCCTGTTTTTAAATGGGTAAAGGATCTGAGTAGACATGTCTCCAGAGGAGATATACAAATGGCCAATAAGCACGTGAAAAAATGCTCAATATCATTAGCCATCAAGGAAATGCAAGTCAAAACCAATGAGATAGCACCTTACAACTACTAGAATGGCTATAATAAAAAAGATACATAACAACAAATATTGGAAAGGATATGGTGAAATTTCTTTCTTTCACTGCTGGTGGGAATGTAAAATGGTACTGCCTCTTTGGAAAACAGTCTGGCAATTCTTCAAAATGTTAAACATAGTGTTACCATATGACCCAGCAATTCTACTTCTAGCTATATACCCAAGAGAAGTAAAAACTTAGGTTCATATAAAAGCCTGAACGTAAATGTCCAAAGCAGCATTATTCGTAATAGCCAAAAAGTGGAAATAACCCAAATGTCCATCAACTGATACATGGATAAAATGTGGTATATCCGGCCGGGCACGGTGGCTCACACCTGTAATCCCAGCACTTTGAGAGGCTGAGGCGGTGGATCACGAGGTCAGGAGTTCGAGATCCGCCTGGCCAACATGGCAAAACCCTGTCTCTACTAAAAATACAAAAATTAGCCAGGTGTGGTGGTGGGCGCCTGTAATCCCAGCTACTCAGGAGGCTGAGGCAGGAGAATCTCTCGAACCCCTGGAGGTGGAGGTTGCAGTGAACTGAGATTGTGCCATTGCACTCTAGCCTGGGCAACACGAGCAAGACTCTGTCTAAACAAACAAACAAAAAAAAGTGATATATCCATACAGTGTGATATTATTCAGCAATAAAAATAATTTTGTTTTCTTTTTTGAGATAGATTCTCACTCTGTCACCCAGACTGAAGTGCAGAGGCACAATCATAGTTTATTGTAGCTTCAAACTCCTTGGTTAAAGCGATCTTCCCACGTCAGCCTCCCAAGTAGCTAGGCCTACTGGCACACACTATCATGCCCCACTAACTTTTAAAATTTTTTGTAGAGATAGGGCCTCATTCTCAGGTTAGTCCTGAGCTTGTGGGCTCAAGTGATACTACTGCCTTGGTCTCTCTAAGTGCTGGGACTGCAGGTGTGAGCCACCACACCTGGTGGCATCACATTCTTATATATTTTCCTCCAAATTTTAGAGCTGCAGATTTTTATGGAAAAATCTACTGTGTAGCCTACTTACCAAAATGCTATTGTCAAACCAACTAGGTAAATCAGATTTATTTTCTGTTATAAAAATTCCAACTTTGTTTTTTCCATCCAAAAAATATTAATATCATTTTGAAGAATACTGTAAAAATATAATAGAATGCATCTTTTAAGATGGACTATTAAATGTAGTCAATATTTCAATGATATATATAATAATTAATTATCAATTTTTAATAATTTATTAAAATAGTAAACCAATATGCTTTTCTTATTACTTAATATAATATAATGTGTGGCTTAAGTTATAAATGTTTGGTAAACAAGAAAAATAAAAGACGCGATATGATATTCTTTTAGCAACTGTGTGTGTGTTGAACTCTTGTGTTGTAATTTTATGAACAATTAAATAAGTATCAAATATAAAAATCATAAATGATTCCATTAATTTGGTTAGAAATCATAATAAATATTTATTATATATTTAAGGAAAGATATACACTTTTCTTATATATTTAAGGAAAGATATACACATAAATATATTCACCAAATAATAAATACACTAAAAGTAATTGGCTCTTGAACCCGGGAGGCAGAGGTTGTGGTGAGCCAAGATGGCACCATTGCACTCCAGCCTGGGCAACAAGAGCAAAACTCTGTCTCAAAAAAAAAAAGTGATTGGTCTGGGAGTAGCATATAATTTAATTTTTTGTTAATAGGAAGTAGAAACTATTAATCATTTTATAGAATAAAATAAGCTGGTGATTGATCATAAGTAAGTATTTCATATGGTTTGATAAATAGGTTGTACCTTATCGAATAAATAACTGAATCTAAAATAATAAGTTTAACAGTAAGTTCTGTTTACAATATATTTTGAAAACTTGGTAGTATTAAAATATCTTCCCATTGCACAGAAAAGAATCAGCATCACTAATTTTGTCTAATTTGGCTTTTGTGAAGTTTTTTTTTTCCTAATTCCTCATGCTAGAGATGAGTAGTATTGACAATATCTGAAAAGAGCTGCTTAGTTTAAAATACTTGAGAAAAAGTCTTTGGGTCATTCAGTCTTACTACTGCAGGTCACTTAGCTTCACCCTCACAGCACTCTCCTTCCGGAATGATGCATTTTTTTTTTTTTTTTTAACAGCAGACCAATAGAAAACAAAGTCATTAAACAAAAACTGCCTTTATTCTCACCACTCTACTTACCTTATACTTATATTCAGAACCTCCAAGGAAGAGTCAGAATATCCTTGTTTTTTTCTCCCCTAACAGAAATATTTAAAAGGGAAGGAACACCAGAAAGATCTATAGGTTCAATTTCCTTATTAATCATCACAGTTTCCTGCAAATCAATATTTTGGTATTTGTTGTTGTTTCCCAAGAGGTTTTTTTTTTCTCTTACCCAGGGCAATGAATGCATCACAGTACATTCTAGGATGGATAAAGGCCATGAAATTGGGAGAATGTCTGATGTGAATGTTAGCACATCCTCAGGCAAACTAGTTTTAGGAAAAAGTACCGATAAAAATTAAACATCTGGCCGGGCGACGTGGCTCACACCTGTAATCCCAGCCCTTTGGGAGGCCAAGGTGGGTGGATCATCTGAGGTCAGGAGTTTGAGACCAGCCTGGCCAACATGGCGAAACCCTGTCTGTCTTTAGTAAAAATACAAAAATTAGCCAGGCATAGTGGCAGGCTCCTATAATCCCAGCTACTCGGGAGGCTGAGGCAGGAGAATCACTTGAACCCGGGGGCGGAGGTTGAGTGAGCTGAGATCATGCCACTTCACTCCAGCCTGGGCGGCAGAGAGAAACTCTGTCTAAAAAAATAAAAATAAAAAGATTAAAGATCTGGAAACAGATTTATATTTGCTTGTATTTATTTTTTTGCACAGAAACCATGCTAATTTTCTGTCTTCCCAATTTTAGAATACGTGCTGCCGAAGCGAGCACTGGAAATGAATATTCTTAAAATGAGGCTTGTTGGTGGACCACTTGACAAGTTTTCACAGACCTGAGTCACACTACACTGGCCACAGTTTGGACAACTCTAGTCTAGGAAACAGAAAGTGGGGCCGCAGTTCTAGTGGTGGTTGGAGCTTTTTGGTAGGGGGAAGACTAAAGGGATTATTCTCAATAGCTGGACTAAGGTAATTGCTTTTGGATCGACTCCTCGCCCTTGGAAGGCCAATTAGGAAATGGTGTGAGGCTGGAGAAAAGAAGTCCCATAGCAGAGTCAAAGGCCCTTGCTGCTAGTAAAGATCGTGCATTTTTCTGGCACATCCTCAGCAACCCGAACTGGCAACAGAAGGCTGGGCTGGGATCTGGGACTCCTGGCTTCATCAGATGAAACCACACATAGCAAGAGGAAGGTAGGAGCAGACAGTGTTCTGAGACCCAGTTAGGCAGTCAGTCAGCAGACTGTACACCAACCTCCAGGCTAGGATCAAGGGCAAGATTCAAATCTGTGATGATAGCTTAGGAAATCAATGCAGGGCCCTGGGGCTCACGGAACTGGTGTTCTGAGCAGGAGGCCTAGGCATGATCTTAGGGGTCAGAACTAGGAACAAAGTAGGAGTAGAACCACTTAATAGGGTGTCCTGTAGCAAATCACTTAATCAATTGGAACCTCGCCCTTTCTTCATCTGTAGCATGTGGATAATCACAGCACCAATCCTACAGAATTGTGAATATAAATATGATCATTCATTGGAGGGAATAAACCCAGTATTGGCAAATAGCTACAAATAGCTACTCCAAGGGAAGAGAAGAAATATGAGAAAGAGTTGGAAGGGAACCATGGGGAAGACAGAGAGAAGAAAGGGAGTAGAGATGATGTCACAAAACTAGGAAGAAATCTAATAATCAGAACTGAGTCATAGGTCAAGGCCAGGCCATCTTGCTGTGGAAGGCCCAACCTTCCAAAGATCAAAATTCTGAGACTAGAGAGTTACAGATAACTTCCACCTTCATTTTTAAGTCAGGTGTTTAGAATGAACTCAGGTGAATATTCTTGCTGACTTAATTATGCCTTGGTAGTTCTCAGACGTGCCCACAGAATCCCTACGGTATAAAACTAATGGTCACTTGGCATTTAACTATCATGATGAATAATGCTTCTCGAGAAGAATGTCTTTTAATTACAACCAGGAAGATCAGATAAACATCTTCCAGTTTGTCTTCCTCTTCCTTTCCTGGTTCTCTGGCAGCAGACATGTAGCTCCTTCAGCAATAAGGTTTTGTGGTTCTGATGCCTGGCTGCACACCAGAATGCCTGGGAACTTTTTGAAAATACAGACTCCTGGACTCTCTTCCAAATGACTGAATTTGGTTTTGCAGGAGCTTGGCCTTAGAACCTGAATTTTTATAAAGTATTTCCAGATTATTCTAATACAAATGGCTTCATCTCCATGCTTCATCTAACGTGGAAACTGTGGACCTGGGAATCCAATGGAAGTGTGCAGGAAGAGTGACCAGCAGTATGGAGGGCAAGGCCTCCAACCACAGGATACATCTCTTTTTTCCTTTTATTTCCCAGCATGAGGGACTGGCCAGCCTACCAGCTTTTCCACTATTGGCAGCAAGTTTCTCTTTCCCGTTGATCATTGAGTAACACAACACAGGCTGCAGCTTTCCCCCTACTCACCTGTGCTGGAAGCCACCTAAGGTTTTTGCAAGGCTTCTGTCTATACTTTCTCCACCTTTCCAGTCTTCCTCATTCCTCTTTAACCTAGGCAAGTGTGTGCTAACAATAGGTTTTCAAATACATAAAGGGCTGAATTAACGCTTATTTATCTATCCTTTTTAATGGACTTTATATTCGAAGAGCAGATTTAGATTCACAGCACCATTAAGCAGAAAGTGCAGAGTTGCCATGTGCCACCTCCTGCCCACTCCCCAAGCACACTGCCAACACCCCCTCCACCACAGTGGTACATTTGTTAATCAGTGAACCTGCACTGATACACATTATCATCTAAAGTTTGTAGTTTATGTTAAGATCCACTCTTGGTGTTGTACATTCCATGGGTTTGGACAAGTGTATAATGACATGTATTCACCACTGTAGTATCATACAGAGTAGTTTCACTGTCCTAAAAATCCTTTGTGTTCCATCTATTCACCCATATCTCCCCATAACTTCTGGCAACCACTAATTTTTTTTCTTTTTATCTTTTTCTGCTTTTTTTTTTTTAAAATAGAAATGAGGGTTTTGCTATACTTCCCAGGTTGGTCTCGAATTTTTGGACTCAAGCAGTCCTGTTGTCTTGGCTTCCCAAAGTGCTGGCATTACAGGCATAAGCCACCATGCCCACCAAATGTTTTTTTCAATTGTCTCCATAGTTTTGCCTTTTCCAGAATTCTGTACAGATGAAATCACACCATATAGAGCCTTTTCAGATTTGCTTCTTTCACTTAGTAATATGGATTTAAGGTTCCTCCACGTTTTTCATGCCTTGATGGCTCATTTATTTTTAGCATTGAATAATATTCCATCACCTGGATGTACTATAGTTTATTTATCCATTCACTTACTGAAGGACATCTTGGTTGCTCTGAAATTTTGGCATCTATGAATCAAGCCACTCTAAACATCTGTATACAGGTCTTTGTGTGGTGGACATATGTTTTCTACTCATTTGGGTAAATATCAAGCAGTGTGATTGCCGGATCATAGGTAAGAGTATGTTTAGTTTTATAAGAAACTGCCAAACTGCCTTCCAAAGTGGGTATACCATTGTGCATTCCCACCAGCAGTGAATGAGGGGTTTATCTAAATTTCAGAGGAAATCCAGCTCTCCTGGAATTTTCTGCAGAGGAACGAGGAGAGTAAAGCAGGATGAAGTGGGAGTGGGAACCAATCTAAGGAAGTGGTGATAGGGTAAAATAGTGACAAAAAAGATGGAAGGAAGGGAGCTTATGTTTCTGTTCCTTCGTTGCTTTCTGTTTACTAATAACTTCCATGCCACCACAGACCCACCCATACACTAGTCCTGAACTGGGCTAAAGTCAGAGACAAGGACTGTGGCTGGTGAGGTTTGTTCCTTAGGAGACCAAGAGCAGGGGAACCCCAAGTGCATCTGGTTAAGAGGAATTGGATCTGCTATTCTCAGAACAAGGTTTCTCTCAAAAAATATTAACTGAAACCATGAATGAAAACCTCAGCTCTTCCTCAGATTGCCATTCGAGGGTCTGAAATCATTCATTCTTCCAGAAAATATTTCTTCAGAGCCTGCTATGTGCCAGGGAGTGAGCTGGGTGCTGGATGTGATTAACTGTCTTATACAGTCAAGGGCAGAGCTCAATGTGGCTCACATGCTGAGTTTATCATTGGAGGGCCACTGACTCTAGGGCACAATGAGCAAGTAGAAAAGAGGAGTTAGCATGACAAGCATTTGCTTTAAAAGTAAAGGCCATGTTTATGTCAAAGTTCTAGAGCATAACTGTGTGGTCAGATCTGCAGTGAGTCTTCTGCATCAAATAATGTTTAATAGAATGTGTAAAGGAATTAAATGGGACCTATGGAGAATGAAGATTGCCATATGAAATAGTGAAATGGGGGGCAGAATGAGATATACTGCCATTTAGGCAAAATGATTTATTCACATGGAAGGAGTCTGTCCCAAACTCTCATCTATAACAAAAGTTGCTTTACAAAGGAATGGACGATTTGTATCTTTCTACAACTTTTGGAGATAACATAGTTTCCAACTAATGTCTGCTTTTGGTTTGATATACCACCTAAAATTATACACATGAGGAAGATAAATGATTCTGTTAACAAAGAATGAGACTATCTTTATCCTCAAGGACTGTGATTAAAGGTCAGTGGTTAATGACCAAAATTCTAATGCGGTCACTGGAGTCCTGGCAGAATGACATCTGAAATTCCTTGGATATATCTGATGATACTTCTAAAAACTTTTTTATAAGCATCAAGGGTTAACACAGTACAACCATTCTGTAGATGAACCAGCTGTTGTTGTGTATGCTTAGGTCTCACAGACATGCTTTTAGGAAAAGCACTTCCCAAACTCACATTCCATCTTGTAAGCCCTTTCTAAGAAAAGACTCACCTTTCCTCTCCTGTTGTACTGCCCCAAGTATCAAGCACTGTGCAAGACATGAATAAGGAGCTCAGTAATGACAAGTCAGTAGAAAGATTGATTGACTCTTAGGAGCTTTGCACAACAGTTTCCAGTGAAATGGAGCAGAGAAGAGTCACATACCCATATTTCTCCTATCAACAGAATTTACTTGGCAGTTAATACTGGAAGCCAAAGAGATCAGGATAAATGTTTGTTATCAAAGATGCCTTCCCTTGAGTAAAATTGGTTAGGATCAGATTAATTTCCCTCAAGAGCAGCACACACCTAGGGAAAAGGGCTTTTGTGCCAAAGGACTTAATGTTATTCTTTCCCTTCAATTGCCATTCTGTCTCTAGGGAAAAAGGACTAAAACCAACAAACAAAAAACTCTAAAACAACAAGAAAAAACTCGGCATCCACAAATAAATAGAAAGAGCTCCGATGCAGTATAGAACAAACTGGAAGTCCTAAGCAGAAACAGAAAGAGACCAAGATATAACTGATAACCCAGTTAGGATAACCCAATCTTTGATCTCCTACATTAAATCCTGGAAAATTCCACGGGCTTCTAAAACATGCATCTTTCCTTCCAGGGCATAAGATTCTAAAGAACTTATATCCTATAACATATGTCCATGAATTAAGTATTTTTTAAAAGATGGTTCCCTTTTGAGGTTGGTAAAAAGGAAGTATAACTAGCACCTTGAGTGACATGATGAAGGAAGTGGAAATGTGGCTTTGTTTTCATAGTAGTCTTGCTGTCCCCAGCCTTGCTCCCTCCAAGCCATCCTTCTTATTGCACTGGAATAATCTTTCTAAAACTGACATCAAATCATGTTACTCCCTACCATGGCCTAAAAGCTTTGAGAGCTTTCCATGTCTCTAGAATGGAATCTATAGTCATCATCTGGCCCATGCCTCCTTCTACAGTCCCATTTCCTACCTTCTACCCCACCAAGCCCTAAATTCAGTGATTTTAGTTGCAAGTCATTCGCCTAATCTTTTTAAACAATAAAAGGGAGACCAGCAGCCACTTAGTCAGAGTTTGATTAGGTCATTGGCTCCATTTCTCTACAATTCCCTTGTCTTCTGGTTGGCTTCTCACAGGGTAAGAAAATGGAAACCAACAGCTCATGTTTATGTGCTTCCTATTCCTCTTCTATGTCCAATAACTGTGAGTGCATCTCTTTCCCCAACCATCAAACCAAAGTTCTGGGCTTCTTTCTGGTTACACATATCCAGCCCTGAACTAATATCCCTGAGGAATGCCAGGGTGAATTTGCTTAGGCCTGGAGGACATGTCTGTCTGAGAACCAACTGTGGCAACCAAGTGGATTATGTGGACTGGCTAAGGACAATCAGGGCCCATCCCTGGAGCTGGGCAGGAGATCAATCATACAATTCCAGCCTCAATTCCATGGCTGGGAAATTTTGAGGGAAGGAAAGAATGGATGCGGAATAAACATCTTCAGAATT
This sequence comes from Mandrillus leucophaeus, assembly GCF_000951045.1. Lineage (NCBI taxonomy): Eukaryota > Metazoa > Chordata > Mammalia > Primates > Cercopithecidae > Mandrillus > Mandrillus leucophaeus. The sequence goes on from NW_012103565.1 coordinate 972,417, forward strand.
CAAACTACTTACAATTATTTTTGTTTTATTTTTATTTATTTATTTTGAGACTGAGTCTCGCTCTGTTGCCAGGCTGGAGGACAGTGGCATGATCTCGGCTCTCTGCAACCTCCGCCTCCTGGGTTCAAGTGATTTTCCTGCCTCAGCCTCCTGAGTAGCTGGGACTACAGGTATGTGCCACCATGCCTGGCTAATTTTTGTAATTTTAGTAGAGATGGGGTTTCGCCATGTTGGTCAGGATGTTCTCGATCTCCTGACCTCGTGATCCACCTGCCTCTGCCTCCCAAAGTGCTGGGATTACAGGCGTGAGCCACCGCGCCTGGCCTAATTCTTTTATTCCAAAGTACATGTCCCTGCCCTCTTCCTGGAATGCTATTCCCCACTGTCTAGATAACTCTTATTCTTCCCTCAACCCCAGCTCAAGCATCTCATCCTCTGTAAAGCTTTTTGGGTCTCTCGCCCAAATACAATAGATCACACCCTTCCATGTATCATTCTTATACCCAGTACAGAATTAATTTGTTTTTTCCCATTGTTCATCAATTATTTGTTTAATGATTTGTCTTCCCAGATAGAAGCTTAACTCCTTGGGGGCAGAAACTCTTATTTCTCTTTACTCTTGGCACCTACGAAATGCCCAGAGCACATGTGAACATCCTTTGGATAAATTCAGGTATTATGAATTCTGATTCATAAGTTAAATATTGATCACCAAGTTGTATGCTTTGTGTGTAGGTGTGACCTTACCCGACATCATAAACTTGAAAAAGAGATGGGTTCTCAGAAGAAGTATCTGCAGACAGGAGCACAGGCAGATGGAAGGTGAAGTGGCTGTCTCTCTCTGGTCTTGGTTCTCTTGGTCTGGATTCGGAGGAATCTAAAAGTCTTTGAGGGTGCAGGGCATTATTAGTTGCTAAAGATGACCTCTGCCCTGTGAAGGTAGGAACTAAGCGAGAAGCTTCTCAATAGGAACCTCAAGCTGGTAACCTGGCCAGCCAGATGACCTAGTTGCATGTTACGCTCCATGCTTAGGATCCCTTTATCATTCCTAATCAAAAGGAAGGGAGCAAGGATGCCCCAAATACTATTTTGTTTCCCTTCACTGTTCTGAGAAAAACATACCACTTTAACCTTTCCTCAACTTACACTATCGAACAGTTAAACCTTTACAAAAGGTGAAATAAAACTATCATCATTAGCAACAATTTTTAAATACACTTATTCCTGGTAGGGCACAGTACATGTGGCAAAGAAACGTAGAAAGAAATTGGGCAACTTCAGGAAAGCTAATAACGAATTAACAAATGAGAAGTGCTCAGCAAAGAATAACATTAATGAGCATAATACAAATATTCTGGAGGGTCCTGGGATTCCAAGATGAGAAGACATGCACTGTGTTAGATGCTAGTATCTGTCATTAAAGTCACAAAGGCAGCAGAAGACAGGCTCCATGACCTCAGCGAAGTCACATATAAATGTAATGACTAGAGACTATTAATAAGTACAAAATAGTATAGTATGAATTATACATTTGTGATGGCACAGCAGCAACATTATTTGACTGATTATGGAGGGAGTGATCAGTGTGAAATCATATTAGTCAGGGCAGGCTTTTGAAGGGGTGAGTCACAGGTTTTTTGAACAAGAGGCTGACACAATGTAGTTGGTACTCAAAAAATATTATCTTAGCAACTGAGTAGAGGATGAACTGAGATGGGGGAACACAAAGCAGAAAGACCAGGGAGGAGGCAGTAATGCAAACGAGCTGTGGGGAGCCTGGACTCGTGTGTGGGCTGTGAAATAAAGCTGGAATGGTTTAGAGCAGGGAATGCAGCTGATTGCATAACAGTGTGGGCTTTTCAGATAAACTGACTTGGGTTTCAATCCTGGCTCAACTACTGACTGACTGTGTTACTTGGGTAATTGGGTAACTAACCGACCTGCTCTAAGTCTATCCCATCATCCACAAATGCACGAAATACTAATACACTAGTAGAAGTTTGTCATTTTTGCTGTCCGGTATCTGAAAATTCTTCCTGACTTGAGTGAATTTCAATGTAAGTGGGAAGCCACAAAGGGGAAACATTCCCTGCCTCCCTCTGGCAGCTAGGGCATAGACACATGCCCTGAGCAGGGCCAGTTGGTGTGCACACACCTCTCTGTACTTAGGGATAGTGATGCAAAGGCACTGTGATCAGTTTGAGATTTTCAAGGCTGCTGTGGTGGGCATGAGAGTCCAGAGACATGGTGGAACATGTCCTGGGAAATTGTTGCAGAGGTAGAACCTCAACTCTGTGCTCTGCATCTTCCCTTGGCTCCCAGTGCTCCACCTTCTATGTACGCTGTGCATTGCCTGATACACTTCCAGTAAGTTCCTTTTCTGCTTGAGTTACCTGCTGCTTGCCACCAAGAGCCTTGACTGGAATACAACCTCACTGGGTTGCTTTGGGGATTGAATAAGATGACTCATATAAAGCGCTTAGCTCTGTACCTGCCATGGTTACTAAATGGTGGAGCTAAGAAAACAGAAAGAGCTTGTGACAGAAGGGCCACAGACTCTGAGAACTAATTAGATGTGAAAGAATAATACAAAAGAAGAATGGAAAAGGTAACACCAAGTCTGCAAACCTGCCTTCCATATTATGGTTCTGCTTTAACAAGAATATGGAAGCTGACAGAAAGATGCCTGCTTGAAAAGAGGCTAGACAGCAATGGCAAAGGAATCCATCTCTTAGCACGTTGATTGAGAACTTAGTGTTTTGCCGACAGGACGAAGCCTAAATTTGTTAGCCAGGCCCTTGAGGTACTTCGTGACCCTGTCCCAACCTGCCTGTCCAGCCTCAGCTCTTACCACTCCCTGAAAGACACCTGATTTTGGAGTCAGAGCCAGCTGCATGGTGTCCCGCGAACACACTGTGTTATTTTGAGCCTTGTTGTTTTAGCACACTGCATTCTCTTTGCTTGGAATGTCCCAATCATCCTCCCTCAACTTCAACTCCCCATTTAAGACTCAGTTTACATATTTTCTCCTCAATGAAGCCCTTCCCCACTCCTCCCAAGTACAGTTACTCCCTCCCTCTTCGGGGTTCCCACAGAATTCTCTTCATGCCTCTCTGATAGATCACATTTTATTCTAATTTTCTCTTTGTATCTTTCTCTATACGGTCCCAGACACTAAGGACAATGGTTTAGTCGTCCTTGTGTTGCCAATGCCTAACATTTTCTGGCACAGAGACAATACTTCACAGGCTCCTTGTCGAACACCCAGAATATTTATTTCTGTATTTAGTTAGAGATAAAAGGGTATGACTATCAGGTAATGAATCTGATTCAACAATTCACACACAAAAGTCAGTCTTGGTTATTATTTGTTAATGTGTCAAGCAATAATTGGTGTCTATTCCACTTCCTAGCTCCTAAAGGCCAGAGTTTGGGTTTCACTCACTTACTACCAACAGGAGTTTGCAACAACAGGTACAGTAAAGTATTTTAAATCCTTTTTAAGGTGCTGCTTTGATGCAACCAAAGCAGCTTTGCTAGGATGCTGAAGAGACCCTGGCTGGGGATACTGCTATGAGGGGCCAAATCAGCAACCTTGGTTAGGTTTCTCTGTAAGTCTCTCTCCAGCTCTGATCCCCATAACTCAACCAAGTCACCTTTCCCAAACAGAAACTCCTAATGAAAAGAAATATTTCCTTCATATCTTCCCAAGTTAGGCTTAAGTACAAGGTCCCAGAGGAACATAGCCATTAGACCAAAGTTTAGTAATTTGATTTTCCATTGACCTCAGAAATTATTCTTTTATATTTTACCAAATGGATTTTAGAGATTTTTGTTTTTAATTCATTTTGAATAAATAATACAGTCCTATGACTCAAAAATTCAGAAGTGTACAGTGTCAATTCTCTCAACCGTTTTCTCCTAGCCATCCAGATTCTCTATCCCTGGGCCACCAACACTGTGACTTACTGCTGCATTCTTCCAGAGACATTTTATGCATATTAGGAAATTTTTTTTCTTTTACTGCCTTTTGCATAAAACATAAAGGAACACATATGTGTTCTTTTTTTTCACTAAACAATTTATGTCTTACAGATCTTCTCATATCAATATCTATCAATACATATCTTTTTTCCTGGCTGTGTGGTATTCCATTGCATGGGTGGACTGTAATCTGTTAAGCCAGTTCCCTATTGATGGGCCTTTAGGTTTTTCCCAATCTTTTCTGTTTTACAAACAATTTAGCAGTCCTTTTAAACCTCCCTCCAAGTTTCCTACCCAGCTTTTCCCTACGTTTCAAAATATCCTGTCACTCTCATCTCACGGAGAAAACAGAGGCCATTAGATTGAAATTCCATCAGTTGCCTGCCTGTCATCAATTGCCTGCCACCTTGTACTTTATATTCCTTCAAACCAGGGTGTGGTTCTCCGAATGAGCCATGTTCTCTCTTGCCTCTGTCGCTTTCCATATGCCATTCGCACTCCCACTATCATTGGTTTGCCCAGGAAACCTCTAGTAACCTTTCAAAATCAAGCACGGATATCATGCCACCGGGAGTTAATCAGTTGCTGCTGTGTATTATGACTGAACCTTGTTCCCCTCCCACTGTTGTACTCACTATGCTGGTTTAAAATTTGTATCCGAGTCTATGTTCTCATAAGTCTGTGAGCACCTTGAAAGCTAATTCATATCAAGATGCCCAGCACTTAGTAAAGTCTGGTAATGGAAGCTATTCAACAAATATTTGTTGAATAAATGAATAAATAATGTGGAGATATAAACATAGGCTGTAATGACAGGTATTTGCAGAACAGTAGAATGCGTCTTCAACCTTGCAGGCTGTGTTGGAAACAGAATTGGACCAGAAAGCAAGAGACCCGGGGCTAGTTCATAGAAACAGGAAACTCTCCCAACATGTTCATTGCTGTATCCTCCGTGCCTAGAAGAAGGGCTGGCTCTTGACTGGTGCTGGCCAAGAACAAAGCTTTGTGTTATATTTGGATTTGAATCTCCTAATGATGAGCTTTATTGCAAACAGTTCGTAAAGAGAAAGTTAAAATCAGAAGGGCTATAACTTTTGGACTACCAGGAGAACATATGCAATACCCACTCATGGATAAGTTATCATAATGCCAGTGAACTTACTAAGTTGAACAAGTACAACCAATTGACTTCTACAAACATATTTTATAGATTAAATTACACATATTCTATAGCCACGGGTTTTTCCAGGTTTGGTGCTAATCACATATTTTCTCTGGGAAATGAAACAAAACCTGAATGTTAATCTTAGGTCAAGTGGGGCTCTTGGCTCCTTCCTGTGCACATTAATGAGAGCAATAGTATGACCATCAGAGCCTGAGCCACCATAGATTTAAATTGAAACAAGCCCTTTACCAAACCTGGCCTGTCCCCAGCCTCCTGTGGTCACCTGAATGCAAATATGCCCCTGCCCTCTCTTCCTTGTCTTATTGAACAATAGTAACATACATGATAATGTCAGTTCTCCATCAGTTTATGAAAACAAGATTCTTTCATCCTAATACTTCTGATCCAATACAGTGACTCAGAGATTGTTTTTCAACTAAGACCAAATCAAAGCTTTAGCTTTACAATTTTTATTTCTACAGTGTTCAATAAATATTTGTTGATTGACTGAATGAGTATTTTGCCATTAATTAACTCTGTAACCTTGGAACAGTTTCATTTAATTTTTCTATGCCTCATTATTCTCATCTATATAATTGAGTTTAAGTTATATTTTTCAAATTATTTTGATGGTTTAAACCCTTCCTTCAAAGTAAATCTTAAGGCCAGGCATGGTGGCTCACACTTGTAATCCCAGCACTTTGGGAGGCTGAGGCGGGTGGATCACTTGAGGCCAGGAGTTCGAGACCAGCCTGGTAACATTGTGAAAATCTGTCTCTATTAAAAATACAAAAATCAGCTGGGCGTGGTGGCACACACCTGTAATCCCAGCTATTTGGGAGGCTGAGGCAGGAGAATCACTTGAACCCAGGAAGGGGAGGTGGTAGTGAGCCAAGATTGCACCATTGCACTCCAGCCTGGGCAACAGAGCCAGACTCTGTCTCAAAAAAAA
>NW_012103565.1:978567-986676 GCF_000951045.1 Mandrillus leucophaeus
AAAAAAAAAAAAAAAAAAAAAAAGGAAACGAAAAAGAAAATCTTAAGCAGAATCTAGCATTTAGAGCAGAGAAAAGTGAGGCTGCTCTAGATGAAACAGGTTTCGGGGCCCTAAGACTCCTCTTTTCCCACCCCCGTTTCTGCTCCCGAGCTACTTTGCTGAACCCACAGGACCCTCTGAGGTACCATTTGTACAAGCACTGGACTGAATAGAAATGCAAATATAGATAGCATTGACTCTCAGACTTGTAAAAACAAAACAAAACAAAACAAAACAAAAAAATTACAATCAACTGGATGCAGAGAGTCCCAACCTGCAGCCTCTTAATTCTTAGGAATTAAGATTAACCACCCAGACAAATTAATCTGGTTTCTTTGCCTTGGAGGGTATTACATCAACTCAACCAATGTCAATTGATTTTTTAATGCTAAGCTGAATTGGAAATTTTATATATATATATGATAAATTAACAATGAACATGACTATACTAATAATAAGCAACGAACATGAGAACATGAACAAACTACTAATGAATATATTTTAGTAGACACAATTTCTCAACATATGAAAATGGGGGGAGGAATAAAGGGAGTCTTTGGGGAGTGAAAAGCTTGAGAATCACAATGAATTCCTTTCTCTTTCTCTTCATACAAATAAAATGGGCCAGAGAAAAGTGAAATGGCTTGCCTAAGCCTTCACAGCTTACTTAGTGGCAGATTCTGCAGTGGGACGTGGAACTTGTAATTTCCAGCCCAGTGCTCTTTCACTGACCATGTTGTTTCTTTATAAGGTTAGAACTTTACCTTTATGTATCTGGAATCCATGATCAGAATGCTACAGAATGATAAAACATCCACATTATCTCAGCATTCATTATCTGAGTCCCTGAAGTCTGAAGCAGTATAGGAGACTAAAAGTCATCATAACCTAGAAATGTTTATTTATCAAATGACTGCTTATAAAAGCCACTCAAACAGTCATATCCATTAAATATTAGCTTTGCCTCCTTCCTTCTAGGAGCAACTTTTTTGTTAGGTAGGTATCTAGCTGATGACTGGATTTTTATACAGAGTGGCAATACAGTACAACTACAGTGCAAATCAAACACACTGTATTTGTACTGTATTGCCAATGTGCATAAAGCAAATCTTGCAAATGGTATAGGATTTTATAGGATTAATAAAAGAAAGTTGAATGCTTAGTCCACAGTGAAAGAGGGAGAAAAACATAGCTGATATTGTTATCGAGTAAAAGGGGCTCACTGTCCAATGCACTAGAAGCCCATGCTGTGACACCATGTTTGTGAGAAAAGAAAAGCTTTGTATTGAAAGTCAATCCCAAGGAGACAGAAGTCAAGCTCAAATGTGTCTCCCTGTACTGGCTTCAAAGCAGTATTTTTATTAGAAAAGTTTCAGGGGGTGGATTCTGAGATTAGCAGGTGATTGGTGGAAGGAAAGCAGAAGTCTGGAAAGTCCTTGGGCATGCTCAGTTATCTCTTCATGCTATCTCATGTGTCACATGTGCAAATTCAGGGGGAGTTGGTATGAAACATACGGTGGAAATTCAGGCTGTGCTGTCAGCAAGCTCCTTCTGCACCGACTCCAGTTGGTCATATTGGTTCCAAAGGATTTCAGCCATTTCTTTTATGTGATAAGCAGAGGGCGTTTCAGCCTTTCAGCAGGTTGTTTCTTTTTTTAATCTGTCATCCTGCAAAGTCAAGAATTTGTTAGTCATTGGTTTCTTTAACTCTTTTGGGCATAGTTTCAGTATTGAAGAGGTAGACAAGGGCCAAATTAGGGAGGCCTTATGGGTTTCACTAATGGTTTTCATTCGGATTGTCTTTTAAGCAGGAGAACTGATCATCAGATTCACCTTTAAAATTTTCATTTTGAAATTGGCAAATACAATAAAATATATAATCTGGCAATTGTATTTCTGTGATTCTACCCCATAGATGCATATCCACACGTAGAAACAACACATGTATAAGGTTATTTATTGCTGTATTATTTGTAAGAGCAAAAAATGGATATGACTCCCATATTCAGCAAAAGGGGCCTGGTTAAATAAACAATGGTATGACATGCAGCTGTCAAAACAAATAAGGAAGCTCTCTATGTAGTGATACATATGGAAAGAGCTTTAGGACATATGGCAAGGGAAAGAAAGCAAGATGTAGAACAGTGTATATGGTAGGCTATCTTTTGTGTAATAAGGTGGGAGAAAATATATTTGAATATGCTTGTAATTGCCTTAAAAACCCAAGGAGGATTTTAAAAGTATATGGATGGAAGGGATATCATTGGAGGGTTGGGGTGAGAAGTGCAGGAGTGAATGCAAGACTTCTCTGAACATCTCTTTTTACAGTGTGTGAAATTTTGAACCTTGTCAATGTAGTAGTTAATACAAACAAATCCATTTAAAAATCACTCTGGCAGCTCTAAGGAGAGTGGATTGTAGGGAAATAGAGTAGAAGCTGGAGCCCATTTAAGAAGTCACCAAAGTAGTTCAGGCAAGGGCTGAAGGTGGCTGGCAATTACTTGGAGGTAGCAATGGAGCTGGTGAGAAATGGTGAGTTCAGGGGTGTGGTGCCAACTGGACTTGCTGGTGGATATAGTGTGTGAGAGAAAAAAAGAAATAAAGAATAATTCCTAGGTATTTGTCTTCAGCAACTGGAGGAGAAGAGAAGTTAGAGTGAAGGTAGGAAGAGAGTGCAAGGAAAACAGAATCAAGGTTTCTGTTCTGGACACATTTTTAATACTGGCATGCCTCTTAGGTGTCGAAGTAAACATGTCTACAACTAGAGAAACATCAAGGAGGATAATGACAGCAGAGATGTTTCCAAAAATAATGAGTTCAAAATTAAAGGACTGAGAGGCCCTGGGAAAAGTTCATAAAATCCTCGAACATTTTTGTCAAAATGTCCATCTTCACTATCATGCTGGACAAATAAACTATAAAGTGAAGAATGTCATTTGGGCTATTATAAAATTTCATTGGAAAAATTACATCCCCAAATTCCAATCCATTTATTCTTAGTTCTAGGAATAAGTATCTAGATATCATTATAGCCTACATTTCGTTACATATGAAATATAATTAACATGATTTCACAATTTGTATTGCATTTTTCAAGATAAAGTTTGAATGCAAGCTTTTCCACTATTTCCTATGAAATATAAGTGGCCTTTTTGATATCCTGAACAAAATGCAAAAGGACTGCTATAGTTTGAGTGTGTCCCCTCCAAAATTTGGGTGTTGAAACATAATGGCTCATGTGATGGCATTAAGAGTTGGTGCGTTTAAAAGATGATTAGTCTATAAAGGCTCCTCCCCTCAAGAATGGAATTAAGGAACTCATAAAAGAGGTTTCACGTAGCCTTCGGCCGTCTTGTCCTTCCCTTCAGAAGATGCAGCAAAAGAGCACAGTCTTGGAAGCAGAGAATCTGCCCCTTACCAGACAACAAACCTGCCAGAGGCTTGATCTTGGACTTCTCAGCCTCTGGAACTGCGAAAAATAAACTTCCGTGCTTTATAAATTACAGGACAGAATCTTGCAGTGGCCAAAACACAGGGAAACAGATGCAACATAAACATTTTCTCTTTAACAACAAGTTCACATCTTTATTAACAGAATACCTTTCTACATTTCCTAAATTCATAATGGCAGGAGGTGGAGAGTAATAATTTTTCTTATTTTACTGCCCTAGAAGTTAAATAAGTATTACTTGGTAAAAAACGCAAAACTGCTCTCTTAAGAATTCTGCCTGAAACTACTAATTTTTCTTTTGTGCATTTATCCTGAGTAGGACAGGCTTTGGAAATGTCCCACTGTTAATACAAGCAGAGACTTACTGGTTGTAGTGTTTGCTGTGATGCCCAATGTGGTAGTCAGCTGGGGTGGCTATAACAAATTTCTATAGACTGGGTGGTTAAAACAACAAACATTGATTTCTCATGGTTCTGGAAGCTGGAAGTTTGAGATCAAGGTGCTGGTATGGTCAGGTTCTGGTGAGCACTCTCTTCCTGGTTATGTCCTCACAAGGCCTTTGCTTGGTCCTCGCGTGCAGAGAGAGAGAGAGAGAGAGTATGTGTTCTTGTCTACTCCTCTTTTTATAAGGGCATTAATCTCATCACAGGGGCTTCACCTTCATAACTTAATTTAAACCTAATTACCTTTCAAAGCCTCATTTCCAAATACCACCACACTGAGGATTAGGGTTTCAACATATACATTTTGGAAGAACACAAACATTTGGTCCATCGCATAGCACCCAGCCCAGATTCACCTTCAGGCTGGAGACCCTCTTACTGTCTGGTTCAGAGAGTGTTGGCTGCTGACAGGTTACAACTGAGGCCTCCCAAAGACTTGCCTTCGATGAAGGAAGTGACCTCTCCCAAGGTCTCCTATCCATAGGGGTGAGGGGGTGGCTGCAACAGGCGTGGGAGATGCAAAGACCCAGTCCTCTTGACTCAATTCCACACAACCTGAATGAGCCATCCCACCTCCTGAGCGCCCTTCCCCAAGAGGTCACCTCAGGCCAAACTCTGCCACTGTCCTACTTCCTCATGCCCTCACAAATGTTTTCCCAATAGACTCCTGCACACAACTCTCTGTCTCAGAATCTACTTCCTGGGGAACCCAACCTAAGACAGTAGAAGACCTCATTAATAGCATATTCAAGCAATCAATAATCAAACGATGCAGATTTCTCTACATTTTGTGTAGGTTAAGCCACAGTGCAAAAAAAACAAACATGGTGGATAATGCTTAAAATACAGAATACATGATCAGACACTCCCAGGGCTTGCTGTATGCACTTTGCATATATCACACATACATTCATGGAAGAGAAATATCTTAGGTCTGTTTGGTACCATATGATTTTGGCTGTCGCAGGAAGTAGTCTCTTTGCTCATTATAACTGATCTCTGAATTCATCACCATAAGAGACTACCAAGTTTTGATCCCATTATGCTAGAATTTATTTTTGTTTCTTAAAGATGTATAACAACAGGGAGCCCAGCTTCAGGCAGGGTATAGTTGGAAAAAATGGAGAGTAAATAAAATGAGTTTGCCACTTCAGCAGAGCTCCTTAAGAATTCCTCAGTGTGGATTCTGTGGCTGCATCTAAAATATAGGCCTTTGATGTTGAGTTGATTTATCATACATATAACAATTCCTAGATCATAGATCCTTTCTACTAATTTGTTTCCATCATCGAAACTTATTGAGGCTTCACTTTTTGAGATTCTTTACAACAACTTAAAAAAAGATAACATTAAAACATTAATGGTATGTTTAATAGCAAGTTATTGATGAAGTAAGTTATGATGTATCCATACTATAAAATATCATGCATCCTTTTTTTTTTTTCTTTTCTGAGACAGGGCCTTGCTCTATCACCCAGGCTGGAGTGCAGTGGTGCAAACACAGCTCACTGCACTCTCCACTTTCATGCATCTATTACATAATATTTTAATGGTGTGCTTATTGGCATGGACTATATTTATTATATATTGGTAAGTTAAATTATAAAATGAAAAAATAGTTAAAAATTTATAAATTCTATAAACAACATTTTGGCAAAAGTATGGAAGTAAATAAATCACCATGATATGTGGTTTATGACTTACAGGTAATATTTATTTTCATTTATCTTATTTACATCTTTCTACAATTATGTAATAAAAATTAGTTAGACATTTAAATAATGCTGTGGAAGTAGAAATTCGCAAAGAATGTTCAGACTTTTCCCTTATGCCACTTGGGTAGCTGTAGCTCAGTGTTTGGCAAAGTCAAAAGTATTTTTACATAGCACCAACATAGCCTAGCTTACATTCAGAGATTCAATTACAAAGAGGATCTGTCTTCAGGATTCTCCTATTTTTGATGGTTATTTCCCCATTATTTCCTTTTCAGTCTTTGAATTTTGTCATTCTTGTTGAAAGGTTTTTTTTTGTTTTGTTTTGTTTTGTTTTTGAGACAGGTTCTCATTCTGTCACTGAGGGTGGAGTTGCATTGGCACCATCATGGCTCACTGCAGCCTCTATCTCCCCAGGTTCAGGCGAGTCTCCCACCTCAGCCTCCTGAATAGCTGGGACTACAGGCATGTGCCACCACTCCCGGCTAATTTTCTTTGTATTTTTGTAGAGACAAGGTTTCATAATGTTGCCCAGGCTGGCCTTGAACTCCTGAGCTCAAGCGATCTGTCTGCCTTGGCCTCTCAAAGTGCTGGGATTACAGATGTGATCCTTTGCACCATGCCGAAAGTCATTTTTACTACATAATTGTAGAAAGATGTAAATAAGATAAATGAAAAAGAAAAATTATCCATAATTCATAAAGCATATATCATGGTAATTTATTTGCTTTCATACTTTTGCCAAAATAATGCATATAGATTTTATAATTTTTTAACTATATTTCTCATTTTATAATTTAACTTACCAAAATATAGCAAATATAGTCCATGCCATAAGCTCACCATTAAAATATTATGTAATAGATGCATAAAGGTGGAGAATTGGCCAGGCGTGGTGGCTCACACCTATAATGCCAGCACTTTGGGAGGCCGAAGCAGGCAAATCAAGAGGTCAGGAGTTCGAGACCAGCCTGAACAACATCGTGAAACCCCATCTCTACTAAAAATACAAAAAATTAGCTGGGTGTGGTGGAGGGCACCTATAACCACAGCTACTCAGGAGGCTAAGGCAAGAGAATCGCTTGATCCCAGGAGGCGGAGGTTACAGTGAGCCAAGATCACGCCACTGCACTCCAGCCTGGGTGATAGTGTGAGACCCCACATTGTCACAGTACTGATTTTTCTTTCACAAAGAATCAATATTGTGAAAATGGCCATACTGCCCAAAGTAATTTATAGATTCAATGTTATCTCCATCAAACTACCACTGACTTTCTTCACAGAATTGGAAAAAACTACTTTAAATTTCATATGGAGCCAAAAAAGAGCCGAGATAGCCAAGACAATGATAAGCAAAAAGAACAAAGCTGGAGGCATCACACTACCTGACTTCAAACTATACTACAAGGCTACAGTAACCAAAATAGCATGGTACTGGTACCAAGACAGATATATAGACCAATGGAACAGAACAGAGGCCTCAGAAATAACACCACACATCTACAACCACGTGGTCTTTGACAAACCTAACAAAAACAGGCAATGGGGAAAGGATTCCCTATTTAATAAATGATATTGGGAAAATTGGCTAGCCATATGCAAAAAGCTGAAACTGGATCCCTTCCTTACACCTTATACAAAAATTAACTCAAGATGGATTAATGACTTAAACATGAGATCTAACACCATAAAAACCCTAGAAGAAAACCTAGGCAATGCCATTCAGGACATAGGCATAGACAAAGACTTCATGACTAAAACACCAAAAGCAATAGCAACAAAAGCCAAAATTAACAAATGGGATCTAATTAAACTAAAGAGCTTCTGCACAGTAAAATAAACTATCATTAGAGTGAACAGGCAACCTACAGAATGGGAGAAAATCTTTGCAATCTATCCTTCTGACAAAGGGCTAACACCCAGAATCTACAAAGAACTTAAACAAATTTACAAGAAAAAAAAAAACCCCATCAAAAAGTGGGCAGAGGATATGAACAGACACTTCTCAAAAGAAGACATTTATGCAACCAACAGACATATTAAAAAAAGCTCATCATCACTCATCTTCAGAGAAATGCAAATCAAATCTACAATGAGATACCATCTCATGCCAGTTAAAAGGGCGATCTTTAAAAGGTCAGGAATCAACATGCTGGAGAGGATGTGGAGAAATAGGAATACTTTTACACTGTTGGTGGGAGTGTAAATTAGTTCAACCATGGTGGAAGACAGTGTGGCGATTCCTCAAGGATCTAGAACTAGAAATATCATTTGATCCAGGGATCCCATTACTGGGTATATACCCAAACGATTGTAAATCATGCTACTATAAAGACACAAGCACACGTATGTTTATTGTGGCACTGTTCACAATAGCAAAGACTTGGAACCAACCCAAATACCCATCAGTGATAGACTGGATTAAGAAAATGTGGCACATATACACCATGGAATACTATGCAGC
>NW_012103565.1:986926-995518 GCF_000951045.1 Mandrillus leucophaeus
GCATTAGGATAAATACCTAATGTAGATGACGGGTTGATGGGTGCAGCAAACCACCATGACACATGTACACCTATGTAACAAACCTGCATATTGTGTACATGTACCCCAGAACTTACAATACAATAAAAAAAAAAGAAAAAGGTGGAGACCACAGTGAGCCATGTTTGCACCACTGCACTCCAGCATGGGTGACAGAGCAAGAACCTGTCTCAAACAAACAAAAAAAAAAAAAAAAAAAAAAAAAAAGCATGTTATTTTATAGTATGGATACATCATAACTTATTTTGTCAATAACTTGCTCTTAAACATATTGTTAATGTTTTAATGTTAACTTTTTTTTATTTATGTAAACAGTGCATCAGTGGACATCCCTGTGAATAAATCTGTGTATACTTAGCTGGTTATTTCCGTAGAACAAATTCTTAGACGTGGGATTTCTAGATCCAAGAGTATGTACATATTTAAGATTTTTAAAAACACTCATTGCTAAATTGTTTCCATTTATATTCCCACCAGCAGTAGTTGAGAACACCCTTTCCCCACACCCTTATCACCCTGAATACATAATTATTTTTCATCTTAGCTAGTGAAATAGATGAAAAGCAAGATCTTGGTTTTGGATGCATTTCTTTGATTTCTAGTAAGCCTGAATTTTTAAATAAAATGCATATTGGCTATGCATATTGCTTTTTTTGTGAATTGCCTTTTCATGTCCTCTGAACATAAAATATTGAATTCTAATATTTCTCTGACTGAGTTTTAAGAGCTCTGTCTACATATTTATCATATATGTAAAATTACATATAATCTAATGAGTTTTTCTCCAATTTTTCTTAACTTTAAATTTGATTTTCTTGGCACAAAGAGTTTTCAAGTAGTCGAATGTATAGCATTTTTTATTTATAATTCTACCTATGTTGCATTGCTTAAAAAAAGACATTCTGTACCCAACATCTAAGATAATGATCTAACAGGAAACTATACTTTCTCTCAGCAATTTATGGATTCATTAAAAACAAATTTTATTTAAATATTTAACCTACTAAACTTTTGATTATAGCTCTGAGAAGGGACTCTAATTTTAGTTTTTCCCATTATTTCGCAATTCCAACATTTACAAAATAATCCATTCCTTTCTCTTCTCAATCGAAATGCTGTCTTTAATATATAAAAATTCTTCAGTAAATTAAAATCAGTTCTGGACTTTTTATTTTAATTGCCTGTTTTGTCTGTGAGTTCTATACCTGTACAATACTTTTAATTAAATTAATTATAATGCATTTGATATCTGATATGACTTATCTCTTCTTTATATTTTTAAAAATTATATTTTATGTTTAGCTGTACTCTTCTTTGTCAAAATGTCCATTATTCTTACATATTTATTCCTGAATATTTCTAAAATATCAATTTTGGCACATTTCCCCTTTTCCTCCACCTCCCAGATTTTTGGGGGGATTTTCATTGAGATACCATTTAATTTATATTTGAATTTAGGAAGAACTTACTTTTTACAATATTAAAATGTTCAGAAACAGAGTTTATCCTTCCGTTTATTTATGTCTTTATGACTCTCGGTCAGGATTTGTAGATTCTTTGCACAGGCCTACCACATTTCATGTTCAGTTCATTCTTTTATTTATTTGTTTGAGATAGAATCTTGCTCTGTCCCCCAAGCTGGAGTGCAGTGGTGTAATCATAACTCACTGCAGCCTCAAACCTCTGGGTTCAAGCGATCCTTGCACCTCAGCCTCCCAGCTAATTAAAAATTTTTTGTGTGTGAAGATGAGGTCTTGTTGTTGACCAGGCTGGTCTTGAACTCATGGACTCAAGCGACCCTCCTGCCTCAGCCTCCCAAAGTGCTGGGATTCCAGCATAAGCCACTGTGCTCAGCCTATTATTCTAATTTTTTTTAAAAAAAAAACAAGTTCTTATTCATAAATTATATGGTGCTTTTGACCCTGCATAAAGAGAAAATTAATTTCTTTCAATCTGAAATAGTTTTATTTTGAAAGTAAATCAACTAGTAAACTTGAATAGCTGGTTCACAAATACCATGCAAATTTCAAAAAGTCAAAATGTTAATAGTATACACAATGAAATAAAATCTCCTTTCACCCTGCTCCCTGGCCACCATGTTCTTCTCCCTGCAAGCAACTGCTGTATTCTGTTAGAGCAGAGTTTTAAAAACAAACAAATTTTAAAAGTATATACCTGTATAATACACACACACACACACAGGGAGACAGATATATGAAATATATGCAGTATATACAAAAATATATCTATGTGAACAAAACAATGTGCTAAGTACTTTTAAGGAGTCAAATGGAAGGCTAAGACCTGAGAAGGAGTCTGGGAGTCTGTTCAAAAACAGAGAGAGAAGCAGATGAAAAAACTCTGGTACTTTTCCAATATTGTCAGTTACCAGTTTATTTAAACTCCAAATGCATTTTCTCACCAAGTTACAGCAAAAGATAAATCTAGAATCCATGCCACATTAACTGCACAAAATATAAATGTCCACCACCTAAGCTTTCCCCTGCGTCAGATGGCAAATAAGATAGGAACCACACATTCCTGGGAGGCAACAGATCAAGAGCACAAAATGACAAATCAAATTTCTGTACCAAAATGTACTAAGCTTCTTCAATTAGATGGGATAAGCTTAAATAAATCAAAACCATGGCACAAAAATAACTTAAAAGCCGTTCCCCAGATAAATTTGTATTATGCTGTAAACAACTCAGAGCAGCCGCTCAGAATGGTGGTGTGTAAAGCTGGCGAGCTAGCTGACTGGTGCAAGCCGGCAGCTTTCATAGTCACTGTAGTTCAGCCCAAGGGTGGGGGGAAGTGGAGGGACTGATGAAGCTCTGGGCAGTGGAGGCAGATGGGAGAGGAATAGTAGGGGATTGAGGGGCAGAGGGGGTTATAGGGAAGGGGGAGGTGCTGATTCAAGCAAACCAAACTCACAAAAGGCTGATTTATAAACAGAAATGCCATTTGTTCATTAACCAGCACAGGGGGATTAGAGGAGTGTTTTATTCACTCTGCAGAAAAACCTAATGTGCTGTCCCATTCTGCAATGGAGTATACTTACTCTGCGTGATCAGGGTACTCCTGGTCAATAAATACAGCCCTCTATTCCCTGGGCAATGCTGGGAAAACCCTGATATATGTTATCCTGTGGTCTCGACTCTTTTTGTCTTTTCATTCCAGTCCCTTCTGTTAACATATCATTCCTCCAGATATGGACCACGATAATATCATGTGGACCAGACTCACTTTACAGCGTACTCTCCAGTCCAAGTTTCCTGAAGTCTTCCCTCTCTCCTCAGTCTCTTGGTGGGGGCCTTACTAGATTGCTGGGAGGTAAGAGTAATAAAATGTGACAGTCAACTGTTCTAGTTCTGAGCTCCACAGGCTTTGTTCCAATCTTCACCTGGCCATGTGCCAGTTGGGTAACCTCAAGTAGTTCTTTAACTTTTCTCTTCCTTGTCTATGAAAATGGGAATGATAAATAGTACCAACCTCAGCAAGTCACTGTGAAGATTAAAGGAGCTAATTCACTGCTGAACACCTAGCACTGTGCCTAGTGTATGTAGGACACTCAAAAGTTGTTGGCCATTAGTGTTATGGCTACTCCTATCTACTTCTGTTTATTTGCAGTTGTTTCTGCTCAGGAACAATAAACTATTTTTAACCCTTTGCCCAAATTAGGAAAAAGAAATTGAAACATCAAATGAGAGACCAGTTTGATCTGATGGTGAAAAGTCTGAAACTTATTCCATGTTTTAAAGAAATGCAATTGTATTGCTTCCAAATGTGAATATATTGCACTCCAGATACATGGAGAATAAGAAAATAAATAAATTTGTTTAAAGGTAGAGTAAGTTAAAAAAGAAAAGGAGAGAGAACTTAATGTAAAAATACAATTTACAATAAGCAAGTGTTTCTGGAGCACCTAGTATCTACCTGCTTCTATTCTTGCCTTTCTGAAATCTATTTGCAAAACAGCAGTCAAAATAATCTTCTAAAGGATCAAGTTCGATCATGTCACTTCTCTGTTCAGAATCTTCCCACCTCATTCAAAGTAAAAACCAACGTCTTCATAATGCTCTACAAAGCTTATATAACCTGCTCACCCCCACTCCTCGGCACCTCCTATGACTTTATCTCTTAACTCTCTCCCCCTTACTCATTCTGCAAACTGGACTGTTCTGTCACTTAACTTGCCAGGCATTCCTGCCTTACAACCTTGGTATTTATGGTGTCCTCTGCCTGGAGTCCTCCTCTCCTTCAAAGTCATATCTCCTGCATGGCTTACTCAAATACCACCTTCCCTGACCACCCTACTTAAAGTTCTAACTTCCTCCCCGCTCCCATTACTCAGTAGTTTTCTTCCCACCTCTATTTTCTCTATAGCATTTCACTATCTAACTTACTGTATATTTATTGATGTATTTTGTTTATAATCTCTCTCACCTCACCCTCTCTGTAATAAAAGCTCCACATGACAGGGGTTTTGGTACATTGTGTCCACTGCTACATCCCTAGTCCCTAGGATAGTGGCAGAGTGAGAGCATTATTTGTGGAATGGATGAATGAATTCATGAATGATGCTAGGTGCTTTTACATCTCAGTTATATCTTTTGATAAAGGTTTGATTTTCATAATAATATGCCACTAAATGGCAGCTGTTATTATAATCATGGATTTTTATAGAGGCCGAGGTGGGCAGATCACCTGAGGTCAGGAGTTCGAGACCAGTCTAGCCAATATGGTGAAACCCCATTTCTACTAAAAATATAAAAAAATTAGCTGGGTAAAAATACAAAAAAATTAGCTGGGCATGGTGGTGGGCGCCTGTATTCCCAGCTACTTGGGAGGCTTAGGCAGGAGAATCGCTTGAACCTGAGAGGCAGAGGTTCAGTGCAGTGAGCCAAGATTATGCCACTGCACTCCAGCCTGGGTGACAAGAGGGAAACTCCGTCTCAAAAAAAGAAAAAAAAAGGATTAAAAGCGTCTTTAATTTCTTGAAGCTGGATTTTGAAAATCACTGTTTAACATGTGGATGTCTTTTAAAGGCATTGGACATAAGATTAACAATCAGAGGAAGAAGCTGTTTTGAACTTTTTACTCAGTATAAATGACGTATGTTTCTTCTGAATTAAATTACGAATTTTCATATACATTTAATTTAGCCTTTTTCTATTTTAGCACTAGTTCTCCAACCCTTAAAAATGAATCTTAAGTGTATTTAAATGGTGTACAATGGCAGATGTGCAGGCCTGGATGTCCCGCTTCTGCTTTGTTGGAGATAAGGCCTGCCTACTGAATTTCTGGTTTCTATTACAGCTGATGACATGAAAGAAATGCTTGTAAGAACAAATGTTAGGTTCCAGGCTGTATCCTAATTTAATAGTGTAGTTGAAAAAGGAAAGTTGATGAGTCATTCTAAAAGCCCTGGGGAAGGAGGGGTGATTGTAAACAATTTGGAAAGGGGCAAGGGAGTCTAATATGAAACCATTGCAGCAATCTTAAACAACAACCAAAAAAAACTTGTCTAAACTTGATTGAATGCTGATTTTTTTTTTCCAGAATGATATTAGCTGGGGAAACACTGTTAACTTCAAAACTCTGATCAGATTTGGGGAGTAGGAGGTTGTAACCACATGGTTGTAATATTATTATAGTATTAATAGTATTAATACGGTTGTAACCATATTAATTTTTGATAATTTCAGATAATGTGAAATGTTGGGATGAAAGATTACCCTGAGGTTTTCATAACTGTGAATTTTCCTCAAAGCAGTACACGTGATTGCAAATTTTTTTTTTTTTTTTTTTTTTTGAGACAGAATCTTGCTCTGTTGCCCAGGCTGGAGTGCAGTGGCACGATCTCGGCTCACTGCAACCTCCGCCTCACGGCTTCAAGCAATTCTCTGCCTCAGCCTCCTGAGTAGCTGGGATTAAAGGCACCCGCCACCAAGCCTGGCTAATTTTTGTATTTTTAGTAGAGATGGGGTTTCACCATCTTGGCCAAGTTGGTCTTGAACTCCTGACCTCGTGATCCACCTGCCTCGGCCTCCCAGATTACAGGCATGAGCCACCATGACCAGCCGATTATAATTTTTTAAGGGGCCACAACCCTAGGCAAATTTTTACGGAGGAAGGAAGAGACATTTTTAAAAAATAGAAAAAAAAAAAAAAAGAGAAAAGAACCTAAAATGTATGGTGCATCAGCCGTCTAAGTCTAAGCTGCCATGGGCAAGGCCCAAAAACCCTTTCCATTGCTTGCTTATTGATGCCTGAAACTTTGAAAATCAGGAATTTGTTTTCTTGGATTAAGACTTTATCTATTAGAATACTGATGGCCCTGCCTAGGATCACAAGTTCAACTTTCTGGACCATTTTTACCCTCACGGTTATGGCCTCACTGGCTCCAGGTCTAACAGGCTCGGGAGAAAGCATGAGGCCCCTGGCTGGGTGAAGATGAGGCTGTATGTGTGATGGGAGAGGGAGCTGCAGACACCCGTGTGTGGTGAATATACCAAAGATCATCAGAGTGGGAGGTAAAGCAGAAAGAAAAGCTGAAACTCTTTTCCTGGGGAGGGACCATTTTTACGCATTCTTTAACTAAAGTCTTCCTTCCCTGCCTACTGAAGGTTGATATGGTAACGTGATCCTAAAAAAACCCACACACCTGACTCTCAGGTGACCCTAAACCATAGCCTGGATTATCATAGCAGTAAATCCCCCAGCATTAACCAAAACCACTCACTTAACTTTGATTAACATCTCTTGTTTCTCCGTAACAACCAGAGACAATGTCTTTGTCGTTTTAAAAGGTATTCTGTAAAATACTTATAACGTGGAGGAATTAATCTTTCTCCCCCACAGTTCTATAAAGGAGTAAAATCAGTGCTGCTGTGTAAAAATGACTCCAGCCTGGCTGTTGTCTGTTAGACTTTTTGGACCAGTATTACTAGCTCCATGGTTACCTCATTGAGACAATATGACATTTTATTTTAATTTCTCACCATTTAACTTAGTTGTGTTCTTTTATGTAACTTCCATAGCAATTTAGTACCCAGGAAGAGAGAAAAAGGGCTCTAATAAAATTTGGCTTATTATGCCATTTTTAAATGACGATTTTCAGTACAGTACATATCTTTGCTTGTTAGAGCAATGGCATGGCTGTTCGAAAAGAGTCCTCCTGGTTTGTAAAGATTACTGGTTTTTTTCATCATCGTTAATTTAATTACCCCATATTTAGCACATATTATGTAGCAGACACCTAAGTGCTAGGTACTAAGGCTAAAAAGCTGAGGTCTGCCATCCTGGCCTTAAGTTGCTCAGCCTAGTCAGAGCAAGGAGACAGACAAATGACTGTCTGCGTAAGAACATGACAGGAGTTTGTGGGAGACTGTGGAAGCCTCCTAACCCATGCTGGGGCATCAGAAAGCTTTTCTGTGGGGATATCATGTCAGAGTTGAGAGTTTTAAAGATGTGAAAAATGTTAAGAACTAACCAGAAGGGCCAAGCACAGTGGCTCACGTCTGTAATCCCAGAACTTTGGGAGGCTGAGATGGGTGGATCACTCGAGGTCAGGAGTTTGAGAGCAGCCTGGGCAACCCGGCGAAACCTCATCTCTAGTAAAAATACAAAAATAGCTGGGCGTGGTGGTGGGCACCTGTAATCCCAGCTACTTGGGAGGCTGAGGACGGAGAATTGCTTGAATCTGGGAAAAAGAATTAACCAGATGAAAAAATGGTAGAGAAGTGTTCCAGGCAGAGGGAACAGCATATGCAAAGAAACAAAGGAGAGAACATATTTTCCCATTTGTCTTTGCCTCTGTAGGACAGGGACCAAGATTCTTTCTCATCACTATAAAAACAAAAACACAACAATGATAACAAAGAAAAGCCCCACTTTATCCTAGCAAGAATGACCTGGTGCTGGTGGTGGTAGCTGACAATGTGCCTCTTTCAGAGGAAGTTTAAGTTCTCTTAAGCTACCTACCAAGAAGGAGAGGGTTGATGCAAGCACTGCGATGGCTTTAATACATCTACATCAGAAAAAGCAAGAGGATAAAACAAGACACAAAGGATGTGAAGCCTTAAGTAGTGGAGTCATGTAGCATAATTAGTGATCTCGTAGCTCATATATGTGTATTTCATTCCGTAAACTGGTCACAATTTTTTTCATATTATCTTTGTTAAATTGTTATAAAAGAGTCCCTTCTTTCTTTTAAAAGTCACCACTTAAGAATACTAATACAGTATTATTTGATTCTGAAATATCTGATTCCAGATGGATTTAACCAACTGTCTATGAGACCATTAGCCATATTCTAAATGGAAATGAGATATTGAGTGGTTTTACCTCTGTACCTACAAACCTTTCAGAGAAAAGAAAGGAGCTGAAAGCTGTGGAATTAAACTCAGAATATGGATGACTTACAGTCATATCTTGTTTTGTCAAAGGGATATTTGGATATTTGTGGGAAAATCTATTTTGTATTGCCAGACACACTAGTAACCGAATTGAAGTACTGAATTTTTGGGCTTTTTTTTTTTTTTTTTTTTA
>NW_012103565.1:995568-1041047 GCF_000951045.1 Mandrillus leucophaeus
TGAATTTTTGGGCTCTTTTTTTTTTTTTTTTTTAATAAATGGGGGTTTCACTATGTTGCCCAGGTTGGTCTTGAACTCCTGGCCTCAAGTGATCCTCCCACCTTGGTCTCCCAAAGCATTGAGATAGCAGGCATAAGCTGCCATGCCGGCCATCAAGTCATTGAATTTTGATTCCACATTCTTTTCCATTGATAATAGTTATGATTTTTAGAAGAGCAATCAAGATTGAGCGCTTGTTGTGACACATCATAGACTTTTAGAGATGTAAGTTACTTTGGGGATCTAGTCCAACCTTTAGCTTTAAATGCAGCTGAGAGAGGTAACTTAACATGGTGGCCAGAGCAAGACAAAACCTAGGCCTCCAAATTCTATTATATAAGTATTTAATGCCAGTGTGGCTGGGTACCTCCCAGAAACCAGACCCTGACAAAGATTTCCTTGCAAGAAATACAATGGGGAGTGACCTTGGGGTAAATACCTATTGGGGAGTGAAGGACTTAGGGCTGGGCAGATGAAGGAGTTGAGCTGCTCAAATGATCCCCCATGTGCTCAGAGCTGGAATGACTCCTCTGAGTCTCTCTGCCTTAAGGCAAGGGCCGGGGGCCTCTACGCCCCCTCCCTAACCAACCAGTCATTGATACAGGCTGCTTTCATGGGGGCACATGACCTTGGGCAAGGTGGCAATTCTGGGGGCAATTCTGGGAGAAGGGCTTCACTGAAGGTGCTCTGTCACCCTCACTCCGAGCAACTGGAGAAGTGAGCACCACAGTCCTTCAGAAGGCTCCGCAGCTTCTGCTATAATGCCAAAGAAGAGCTTGGTAATGTTGTCTTCATACATGATTTCTCCCACTAGTTAACAAGATCCTCATCAACAAATCCCCATTTTATACTGGGCTCAAAAGAAGTATAAAATGTATCATATTGTTAAGATGCTATTAGGAACTCAATAATATTTTTGACAGATAAAGATAAAAGAAATTAATCAAAACATTAACTGTGATTTGAAGACGGTAACTTCTTTTTTTGAGACAGAGTCTCACTCTGTTGCCCAGGTTGAAGTGCAGTGGCGTCGTCTCAGCTCACTGCAACCTCTGTATCCAGGTTCAAATGATTCTCGTGCCTCAGCCTCCCAAGTAGCTGGGACTACAGGCGTATGCCACGACACCCAGCTAATTTTTTGTATTTTTAGTGGAGACAGGGTTTTGCCATGTTGGCCAGGCTGGTCTCAAACTCCTGACCTCAGGTGATCCGCCCGCGGTCGGCCTCCCAAAGTGCTGGGATTACAGACATGGGTCACCGCACCTGGCCTGAAGATAGTAACTTTTATAAAGACATTTCCCCTCTTAATTAAAGCTATAATTTGAAATTAGAAATATGATTTATCATGTTAAATATATTAAAATCTGAATATTAGAAAGCCTCTTTGCTTTTTGATTGGCTTTTAAGCCACACCATCGTGTGTGTGGGGTGGAGGGGATTAAAAACCAACATGTTGTGTTAAGATGAAAGAACATGAGGGTAAACCCAAAGATAGGACTTTCATGAAAGGCTTCCCTGTTGTCCTAATTAATTGCACAGAATCCTATGAGGGAAACCCCCTGCTAACTTCTAAGTTAGCTTGATATCCTTTTTTCATTTGTATCACCAAGGGGTACAAAGTGAATAAGTCAATATCCCTGGAACATACATTTAAAAATCCTAAACTTTTTATCTCCCTATTTCTTGTTTCATTAAGAAATTGGATTAAAGAAAAATCTTCACATTTAAAGCAGGATGAAGACTTGAAGGATACAACACTAAAATATAAGACATGGTATGTCACATTAAAAATGTGGGTTTGTATTGAATAGCTCAGGTGTTTTCATTCCATCTGGAAGATCATTTGTGCCAAAGGAATATTTATTGTACTTATATACTACTGTCTGTATGCACAAAATAATTTTGGTCTAAGGAAAAGACATCCCCAAGTTTTAATCAGTGCTCCAAACAAGAAGCAACCTTCAAGAATAACAGTAACAACAGAAGAACTAAAACATCACAAATTGCATTGAGAACTGTAATGAATGGCTTTTTGTGTCACTAAAGCAGCCCCTTGGCAGGCCCAGCTGCAGCTGTTAACGTTTCGGGAGCATTCGAATGGGGCAGATGTGCCAAAGTGAGGCCATGCCCCCTTTCCAGGACGCAGGACATCATGTCTCAGTCATGGGCCTAAAGGAGTGGCCTCAGGAAACCTCACCCGGGAAGTGGTTGTGGCTGTCTCAGGGTTAGTGGTGTAAAGCAAGAGGCTGTCTCTTCTATTCCCTGACTTCTCAAATTGCCAAATAATCAACTCGTTGAAGCTTCAGCTGAGCTTTACCTTTTAAGAATATCATGTACAATAAAATAGTATTGATTTGGATATAGTCATTCAGAGCTCAAAATAATTTTCATGGAAGTCTATAATTTTTTGTTTTTGTGAATAGTTTGCTAAATAATTTATGATGCAAAGAAAAGGTGGTGACTTCCTGTGGGTCGGAGAGGGCATGGTGACCTACAAGGACCTTTGCTGGGATTCCAGAATTAATGTGTGCTATAGCAATGAGAAATAGGGCAAATATCCTCACCTCATCTCCCTAAACTACCACACTTCACTCATGTAATGAAGTCACAGTCCACATTTTCCTGCTTCCCTTTTCTTTGAATGAGACATTAATGTATCAACTGAGCTGCCTTCACTCTAGTCCGCAATATCTTTCCTTTATCAGGAGTGTGTCAACATGAAAATAGAACTATTCATGATTTGTTTTCCTGTAGACAAAGTCACCAAGTGATTATCTTGTCTACAAGTTATTATGGCATTATGTACATGAATAAGTGCATATCTAGACCAACAAAATAAAACAAAAAAGCCCTTTAAAAACTTTTAGAAAAGAATTCTGCAACAGAACTGTTTACTTGGGTTTGTCTACTCCAGAAATGTAGACCTGGACTCAAATAGATATTGCTCACATTGGCCAAAAATATATAATAATACGGGCTGGGCACAGTGGCTCATATCTGTAATCCCAGCACTTTGGGAGGCTGAGGGAGGTGGATTGCTTGAGCCCAGGAGTTTGAGAACAGCTCAGGCAACATGGTGAAACTCTGTCTCTACAAATGATACGAAAATTAGCCTGGCATGGCAGCATGCACCTGTACTTCCAGCTACCTAGGAGGCTGATGTAGGAGAATCGCTTGAACCTGGGAGGCAGAGGTTGCAGTGAGCCAAGATGGTGCTGCTGCACTCCAGACTGGGTGACAGAGCAAGACTCTGTCTCAAAAATTAAAATAACAATAATAATAAATAACACCAGAAGAGTTTATTAACTTAGAAGTTTATAAAAACCACAAAAGATTTGTTGACAATGAAGTTATTCTCTATAATTAGAACTGTATTTCATAGAAATATGCCATTTTCTTTGCATTATTTTTCTCCCAAACAAATTTAAAGGTTTCTGATAGTCTCCATATCTTTCTAGTGAGATCTCTCAGAACAGTTTTGAAAGAACTGAAAACCTTCCAACAGTGTTGGAAGGGTGAGGAGAGAGGAATTTCAATCAGTAACATCTTAAACAGCTCTCAAATTGTCGTTGGACCAGACCACAGGACTCCACAGTAAGTTCCCCCCTCTGCATACCACAGTCTCGGGAATCTTTCTGATCTTCACTTCCTTTGTAATCTAATTCTTGTGCCCTTGCAATTTGATACCTCAGACTGTACCTTCCTCCCCAAGTTCACTACTGCCTGAGCCAGAGACTGTGTTTCCCTTTTTCTGGTATTCAACTGCTGAAGGCCATGCTCCCACACCCAGTTCTGAGTCTCTGTACCCTAACTCAAGTCAACTGGATTCTCCACTTGCAACAAAGCATTCTCTGAAATTGTGGGTTAATGCCCAGCATTTTGTGTGATACTTGGTAGTGGAAAGTGATGATTCACACATCTCATAGTCCTCTGGTCTGGAAAGTTCTTAACCACTGTCTATAGCATTGAACCCTGGCAAATTCTGAGAAATGGGGTTTCAAGAACCCACTTTAAGAGTGTATCAACCACATCCTATCTATCCAAAAGAATTCTGTGTGTGCTGGACAAAGCACCACAAGTTTGGGAGTAGAAGCTGCTCTCTCCCTATTCAATGTCCATTAGAATTTTTCCAGTGCATCCCAAGAGGCACCAGATATTGAAGGTAGGACTTTCTACTCTTTTTGCTCTTATAATTCTTACAGTTGAATTCTTCTAGAGGGAGGAGAGTATGTCTTTTTTTTTTTATTTTTTAAATTATACTTTAAGTTCTAGGGTACATGTGCACAATATGCAGGTTTGTTACATAGGTGTACATGTGTCATGGTGGTTTGCTGCACCCATCAACCCGTCATCTACATTAGGTATTTATCCTAATGCTATCCCTTCCCCTGCCCCCCACCACCCAACAGGCCCAGTGTGTGATGTTCCCCGCCCTGTGTCCAGGCATTCTCATTGTTCAACTCCCACTTTTGAGTGAGAACATGCCGTGCTTGGTTTTCTGTTCTTGTGTTAGTTTGCTGAGAATGATGGTTTCCAGCTTCATCCATGTCCCTGCAAAGACATGAACTCATCCTTTTTTATGGCTGCATAGTATTCCATGGTGTATATGTGCCACATTTTCTTAATCCAGTCTATCACTGATGGGCATTTGGGTTGGTTCCAAGGCTTTGCTATTGTGAATAGTGCCACAATAAACATACGTGTGCATGTGTCTTTATAGTAGCATGATTTATAATTGTTTGGGCATATACCCAGTAATGAGATCACTGGGTCAAATGGTATTTCTGGTTCTATATCCTTGAGGAATCGCCACACTGTCTTCCACAATGGGTGAACTAATTTACACTCCCACCAACAGTGTAAAAGCGTTCGTGTTTCCCCACATCCTCTCAGCATGTGTTGTTTCCTGACTTTTTAATGATCACTATTCTAACTGGCATGAGATGACATCTCATTGTGGTTTTGATTTGTGTTTCTCCAAAGACCAGTGAGGATGAGCATTTTTTTCATATGTCTGTTGGCTGCATAAATGTCTTCTTTTGAGAAGTGTCTATTCATATCCTTTGCCCACTTTTTGATGGGGTTGTTTGTTTTTTTCTTGTAAATTTGTTTAAGTTCTTTGTAGATTCTGGATATTAGCCCTTTGTCAGATGGGTAGATTGCAAAAATTTTCTCCCATTCTGTAGGTTGCCTGTTCACTCTGATGATAGTTTCTTTTGCTGCGCAGAAGCTCTTTAGTTTAATTAGATCCCATTTGTCAATTTTGGCTTTTGTTGCCATTGCTTTTGGTGTTTTAGTCATGAAGTCTTTGACCATGCCGATGTCCTGAATGGTATTGCCTAGGTTTCCTTCTAGGGTTTTTATGGTGTTAGGTCTTATGTTTAAGTCTTTAATCCAGTTTCAGCTTTCTACATATAGCTAGCCAGTTTCCCCAGCACCATTTATTAAATAGGGAATCCTTTCCCCATTGCCTGTTTTTGTCAGGTTTGTCAAAAGATCAGATGGTTGTAGATGTGTGGTGTTATTTCTGAGGCCTCTGTTCTGTTCCATTGGTCTATATATCTGTTTTGGTACCAGTACCAGTAGCCTTGTAGTATAGTTTGAAGTCAGGTAGTGTGATGCCTCCAGCTTTGTTCTTTTTGCTTAGGATTGTCTTAGCTATGTGGGTTCTTTTTTGGTTCCATATGAACTTTAAAGTAGTTTTTTCCAATTCTGTGAAGAAAGTCAATGGTAGCTTGATGGGGATAGCATTGAATCTGTAAATTACTTTAGGCAATATGACCATTTTCTTGATATTGATTCTTCCTATCCATGAATATGGAATGTTCTCCCATTTGTTTGTGTCCTCTTTTATTTTGTTGAGCAGTGGTTTGTAGTTCTTCTTGAAAAGGTCCTTCACATCCCTTGTAAGTTGGATTCCTAGATATTTTATTCTCTTTGAAGCAATTGTGAATGGGAGTTCACTCATGATTTGGCTCTCTACTATTGGTGTATAGGAATGCTTGTGATTTTTGCATGTTGATTTTGTATCCTGAGACTTTGCTGAAGCTGCTTATCAGCTTAAGGAGATTTTGGGCTGAGACGATGGGCTTTTCTAAATATACAATCATATCATCTGCAAAGAGACACAATTTGACTTCCTCTTTTCCTAATTGAATATGCTTTACTTCTTTCTCTTGCCTGATTGCCCTGGCCAGAACTTCCAACACTATGTTGAATAGGAGTAGTGAGAGAGGGCATCCTTGTCTTATACCGGTTTTCAAAGGGAATGCTTCCAGTTTTTGCCCATTCAGTATGATATTGGTTGTGGGTTTGTCATAAATAGCTCTTATGATTTTGAGATACGTTCCATCAATACCTCGTTTACTCAGAGTTTTTAGCATGAAGGGGTGTTGAATTTTGTCAAAGGCTTTCTCTGCATCTATTGAGATAATCATATGGTTTTTGTCGTTGGTTCTGTTTATGTGATGGACTACATTTATTGATTTGTGTATGTTGAACCAGCCTTGCATCCCAGGGACGAAGCTAACTTGACCATGGTGGATAGCTTTTTGATGTGCTGCTGAATTCAGTTTGCCAGTATTTTATTGAGGATTTTTGCATCAATATTCATCAGGGATATTGGCCTAAAATTCTCTTCTTTTGTGTGTGTCTTTACCAGGCTTTGGTATCAGGATGATGCTAGTCTCATAAAATGAGTTAGGGAGGAGTCCCTCTTTTTCTATTGTTTAAAATAGTTTCAGAAGCAATGGTACCAGCTCCTCTTTGTACCTCTGATAGAATTCGTCTGTGAATCCGTCTGGTTCTGGGCTTTTTTGGTTTGGTAGGCTATTAATTATTGCCTACCAATAATTTGCCTCAATTTCGGAACCTGTTATTGGTCTATTCAGAGATTCATTTTCTTCCTGGTTTAGTCTTGGGAGGGTGTAAGTGTCCAGGAATTTGTCCATTTCTTCTAGATTTTCTAGTTTATTTGCATAGAGGTGTTGATAGTATTCTCTGATGGTAGTTTGTATTTCTGTGGGATCAGTGGTGATTGCTTCTTTATCATTTTTTATTGCATCTATTTGATTCTTCTCTCTTTTCTTCTTTATTAGTCTTACTAGAGGTCTATCAATTTTGTTGATCTTTTCAAAAAACCAGCTCCTGGATTCATTGCTTTTTTGAAGGGTATTTTGTGTCTCTATATCCTTCAGTTTTGCTCTGATCTCAGTTATTTCTTGCCTTCTGCTAGCTTTTGAATTTGTTTGCTCTTGCTTCTCTAGTTCTTTTAATTGTGATGTTAGGGTGTCGATTTTAGATCTTTCCTGCTTCCTCTTGTGGGCATTTAGTACTATAAATTTCCTGAAGAGTGCTTTCCAACTTGGTTCCATTCTTCCCATCACTTTCCGGTACACCAATCAAACGTATATTTTGTCTTTTCAGTAGTCCCATAAATCTTGGAAGCTTTGTTCATTTCTTTTCACTCTTTTTTCTCTAGACTTCTCTTCTCGCTTCATTTAATTTATTTGATCTTCTATCACTGATTCCCTTTCTTCCACTTGATTGAATTGGCTTTTGAAGCTTGTGCATATGTCATGAAGTTCTCGTGCCATGGTTTTCAGCTCCATCAGGTCATGTAAGGTCTTCTCTACACTCTTTATTCTAGTTAACCATTTGTCTAACCTTTTTTCAAGGTTTTTAGCTTCCTTGCGATGGGTTAGAACATGCTCTTTTAGCTCAGAGAAGTTTGCTATTACCGATCTTCTGAAGCCTACTTCTGTCAGCTCATCAACCTCATTCTCCATCTAGTTTTGTTCCCTTGCTGGTGAGGAGCTGTGATCCTTTGGAGGAGAAGAGGTGCTCTGTTTTTTTGAATTTTCAGCCTTTCTGCTCTGGTTTCTCCCTATCTTTGTGGTTTTATCTACCTTTGGTCTTTGATGTTGGTGACCTACAGATGGGGTTTTGGTGCGGATGTCCTTTTCGTTGATGTTGATGCTATTCCTTTCTGTTTGTTTTCCTTCTAACAGTCAGACCTCTCAGCTGCAGGTCTGTTGCAGTTTGCTGGAGATTCACTCCAGACCCTGTTTTCCTGGGTATCACCAGCAGAGGCTGCAGAACAGCAAATATTGCTGCCTGATCCTTCCTCTGGAAGCTTCGTCCCAGAGGGGCACCCTCCTGTTTGAGGTGTCTGTTGGCCCCTACTGGGAGGTGTTTCCCAGTCAGGCTACTTGGGGGTCAGGGACCTGCTTGAGGAGGCAGTCTGTCCATTCTTGGAGCTTGAACGCCATGCTGAGAGAACCACTGCTCTCTTCAGAGTTGTCAGACAGGGATGTTTAAGTCTGCAGAAGCTGTCTGCTGCCTTTTATTCTACTATGCTGTGCCCTCAGAGGTGGAATATACAGAGGCAGTAGGCCTTGCTGAGCTTCAGTGGGCTTTGCCCAATTCATGCTTCCCTTACTCTTTGTTTACACTGTGAGATACTCAAGCCTCAGCAATGGTGGATGCCGAGGTAGGGGAGTATATCTTAACCACAAAGGCAACTGTTTGCAGATCTCACATGATACTAATTTATCCTGACTCAGGCCACCTTAATTGTCCTTATACCT
This sequence comes from Mandrillus leucophaeus, assembly GCF_000951045.1. Classification (NCBI taxonomy): domain Eukaryota; kingdom Metazoa; phylum Chordata; class Mammalia; order Primates; family Cercopithecidae; genus Mandrillus; species Mandrillus leucophaeus. Next base: position 1,004,196 of record NW_012103565.1, read on the forward strand.
GACTTATAATTCAAGTATCTTGTTTTTCTGCTGGTTTTAGGGATATTGTTAAAATTTCTTCAAGTCCACATTTACCCATTCACTAACCCTATCCACAAAATATTGACCAATTGAATATTTGAAGAGTATTTGCCTTGCTTTACTTTTATCTGGTACACCTGCCTCCCCATCCCCAAATTCACATACAACAATTCCATATGCCACCTAGTCCATCAAAACTATAGCTTCTACAACTGCCACTTCCTTACATTCTCAGCTCTCAGCTGCAAGTGAATTAGTACAAAAATTTTGCTTCATTATTCTGCACCATTGCTCACACTGTCCATTCTGTCCTCTATTGAAGACCCTTTGCTTTATGCCCAGTTCTTGCTTCCTCCAACTCCCTTGAATTTGAACATTGTGATAGTCAGTGTTATGTGTCAACTTGACTGGGCTAAGGGATTCCCAGGTAGCTGGTAAAACCTTTCTGGATGTGTCTGTGAGGGCGTTTCTGGAAGAGATTAGCATTTGAATCAGCAGCTGAACAAAGAAGATCCATCCTCCCCAATAGGGGCAGGCATCATCCAAGTGGTTGAGGATCTGAATAAAACAAAAAAGTTGAGGCAGGGCAAATTTTCTTCCTTTTTCAGCTGAGACATCCATCTTTTCCTGCCTCAGACATTCGTGCTGCTGGTTCTTGGGACTTCAGCCTCAGACTGAAACTTACATCATCAGCTTTCCCTGGTTCTCAGGCCTTTAAACTGATGCTGAATCACAACACCAGCTTTCTTGGTTCTCCAGCTTGCAGATGGAAGATTGTGGGACTTGGCCTTCATAATCACATGAGCCAATTCCTATAATCAATCTCTGATATTGTTTGAATATTTTTCCCCTCCAAATCTCATGTTGAAATGTGATACCCAGTGTTGGAGTGGAGCTTGGTGGGAAGTGATTAGATGACAAGAGTGGATCCCTCATGAAAGGTTTAGCACCAGCCCCTTGGTGATGAGTGAGTTCTTGCTCTGATTCATGTAAGATCTGGTTGTTTAAAAATATGTGACACCTCCTCCCTCTGTATCTTGCTGTGGCTCTCACCACGTGACATGCCTGCTCCCTCTTTACCTTCTGCCATGATTGGAAACTTCCTCGGGCTTCACCAGAAGCAGATGTTGGAGCCTGCAGAACCATGAACAAATTAAACCTCTTTTCTTTGTGAATTATCCAGCCTCAGGTATGTCTTTGTAGCAATTCAAGAACAGCCTGATACAGTCTCTTTGTCTCTCTCTATATGAATATATATGCAGTCACTGTGCCACATAATACATTTCAGTTAACAAACAGCATATTCAACAATGGTCCCGTAAGATTATAATACTGCATGTTCACTGTAACTTTTCTATGTTTAGAAACACAATTACTTACTATTGTGTTACAAATGTGTATGGTATTCAGTACAGTAACATGTTAGGCTTGTGGCCTAGGAGCAATGGGTTATACCAGATAGCTTGGGTGTGTAGTAGGCTATACCATCTAGGTTTCTGTAGGTACACTCTGGGATGTTCACACAATGCAAAAGTGCCTAACGAAGCATCTTAGAATGTATCCCCATCATTAAGCAATGTAGTAATGTATAGATATATACTATTGGCTCCACTTTTCTAGAGAGCCCTGACTAATACAACCATCAAACTGTTTTTTGCTTCCCACATCTGACCTCACCCAGGACTTCATTCTTTCAGGCTTACCCTGTGCCTCATGGCTACAGGGGGAAACTTATCTATGTTTTATGCTCTGACTAGACTAAACTATTTCTTCCCTCTGCATAGGCTATTTCCTCTGCCTGGAATGACCTTCTTTGTCTTTGCTTTCCTGGAGAATGCTTATTTCTCCCAAAAAGTTTGCATTTCACATATGCAAAGTTTCCCTCATCATTTGTCCCCCTCCTCAACCCAAATTAACCCCTGCTCATGGTGAGCTATCATGATACCTTGACATTACTTCTGTTGATTATCATACTACAGTAGTCCCCCTTATCCACAGCTTTGCTTTCAGAGATTTTGTTACCAGTGGTCAACCGTGGTTGGAAAATATATGGAAAATTCTAGAAATAAACAATTTACTAAGATAAGTCTTAAATTGTCCACCACTCTGAGCTGCATGATGAAATCTTGCACCATCCTTCTCCGTCCTGCCCAGGATGGAAATCCTCACTTTGTCCAGCAGATCCACACTGTTGACACTTCCTGCCCCTGAGTCACTTTATTTGCCCTCTCTGTTATCAGATCGACTGTCACAGTATCACAGTGCTTGTGTCCACGTCACCCTTAATTTACGTAATGATGGTCCCATAGTGAAAGAGTAGTGATGCTAGCGATTTGGATATGCCATCAAGCGCTTCCTTTAAGTGAAAAGGTGAAAGTTCTTGGATTACTAAGGGAAAAAACTCATATGCTAAGGCTGCTAAAATCTACAGTAAGAATGAAACTTCTGTGATATTGTGAAAAAGGAAAAATAAATTTGTGTATTGTATAGACAGAGTTTGGTACTATCTGTGGTTTCAGGCATCCACTGGGGGTCTTGGAATGTATTCCCTATGGATAAGGGAGGACTACTGCATATAGAAATTATTTGTTTATAGGTCCACTTCTCCATTATACTTGGATTTCTTGACATCAGGGCTACATAATGCTTAGGACACAATAGGCCCTTATTTGTTTATTCATTCTTTAGGGAAATATTAATAGAAGACCTTATATGTTCCTGTTCTCACAGAGCATAAGGGAAAGTGAAGGCAGAGATAGCTGTTTTGTGCACGTGCATTTTAAGTCAAACTGCATTACAACTTGACCTGATTGCCTTCCTTTTAATTCTGTGATTGAACATTGCTCTTCAAAAAGGCCTTGATAGAGGCATCATTCGAGTTCAGTGGTTCTTGATTCCTGTGTTTGCTCTGATTTTTCCTTAATAAACAAAACCAAAACTCCAAATGGTCAGTGACAGGCATAACCTTGTGTACCTGAGCATGGCAATGTGTTATTTTACCTCAACTTTGTGTTTTTTACTTAGGAAAAACCTTTTAGGTCATTATAATTCAGGATTAAAAAAAATACATTAATTTTTTTTCTAAATTAGAGAAAATTTAAGACTGAGGCATTTAGTCATTTTTCTTGAAAATTTTGTTTTAAAGTTTTTTAAAAAGTTGTTCTCAGCAGAGCTGAAATAGGAGGCAGACGGTGTGGTTTGGTTTGGGGCAGAGGGGCCTGTGGATTCAAGCACATGGAGGTGTGCCAGCCACAGCTTCCTTCCTTCCTCCCCCAGCCTTTGGCGTCACCGCTGTGACTGCCCTCTGGCTCAGACCAGAAAGACAGCCACGGTGAAAATGCCTGGTTCCTAGGATGGGAGGGAAACTGGCCAAATCCATTTAGACTGTGATGACAACACCAAGAACTACTTTATCACAGTTGCTCTTCAGGAGCAAAGGAGGTTACCTGGGGCTGGGGGAGGAGGGGACTGGTTACCTGGGGCTGGGGGAGGAGGGGACTGGTAACTGTAAATGGGCATGAGGGCTCTTATTGAGGGATGAAAATGATCAAAAGCTGATTCATGGTGTGTGGTTGCACAACCTGGTAAATTCACTAAAAACAAAAAACAAATCATTCAGGCCGGGCTTTGTGGCTCATGCCTGTAATCCCAGCACTTTAGGAGGCCAAAGCAGGCAGATCACCTGAGGTCAGAAGTTTGAGACCAGCCTGGCCATCCACCTGAGGTCAGGAGTTCAAGATCATCTTTTGGTAGAAATAGTGAAATCTCATCTCTACAAAAAAACAAAAAACAAACAAATAAAAAACCTCAAAAAACAAAAAGCACAAAACAAAAATTAGCCAGGTGTGGTGGCATGTGCCTATAATCCCAGCTACTCAGGAGGCTGAGGCAGGAGAATTGCTTAAACCTGGGAGGCGGAGGTTGCAGTGAGCCGAGATCACACCACTGCACTCCAGCCTGGGCCACAGAGCAAGACTTATTTCAAAATAATAATAATATTAATAAGTGAAGGCCAGGTGCGGTGGCTCATGCCTGTAATTCCAGCACTTTGAGAGTCCGAGGTGGGCAGATCACAACATCAGGAGATTGAGACCATCCTGGCCAACATAGTGAAACCCCGTCTCTACTAAAATACAAAAAATTAGTCGAGCGTGGTGGTGTGTGCCTGTAGTCCCAACTACTCGGGAGGCTGAGGCAGGGGAGTCACTTGAACCCGGGAGGTGGAGGTTGCAGTGAGCTGAGATTGTGCCATTGCACTCCAGCCTGGCAACAGAGCAAGACTCCGTCTCAAAATAAATAAATAAATAAATAAATAAACACACACACACACACATATATATATATCTTTCAATTGTACACATTTGAGATGGGTAAATTATATGATATGCAATACAGTTATATAAAAAGCCGGGTATACAATAGTGTATTTAATATGTTACCATTTAAATGAAAAAGTGGGAAACCAAAGAGAAAGGCAAAAAAGACTGAACTTTAATGAAAAGGCATGCAAATAAATAAATGCTTTCAGTGTCTCTGGGCTTAGTATTAACATGCCAAAATATGAGCACAGGGCCTGGGGGTGGTAGCCTATGGGGAGAAGGGCGATGCAGGATATCTGTACTGCTGGTTTCCACGGGTGCTGCGCTGGAAGCTTTGGTGGGATGCCTCTCTCTCAACATACTGTGGATTGTACATGGAGCTGTCCTGCAGGCAATTTGATTTCATGTGTGATCCAGCCAAAGCTCTATATGCCACATCAGCAAATGGGAAGGGGGCAGGAGCATGCTTGGGTATCATCAGGTAGGCAGCATTAGGCTGAGGGGCAGGCCTTTGACAAGGCCAGGCGCTGGGGGTGAAATAACCTCCCCAGAAGGACATTATTCTGAGGGGCGCACAGCCGTATAAAAACATATTCAGACAATGCCTTTAGGGGAGCATGGCTGTCCACAGCAAACTGGACAGGAAAAAGAAGCAGTACCCCATGCTTGCTGATCTTCTCTCCAGGCACTTCTGCCTGGCGTTTGGTGACCTGGCCTTGGAATGCATTGTAGAAAGAAGTGCCCAAGGGTGAGTTTGGAGAAGAGATATGCCAGTATAAGAATTCAGATTTGATGATTACTATTTGTAGAGGTTGAATTTATTTCACATTTTTGTTTCATGGAGCACAAACATGTTCCGTTTTAAAAAGTCACTGGTAAAGGATTGGCAGCAATTTACCCTGACTGTATACTGGAGACCCCAGGTACAGGTCTACTGAACGACTTGGCCAGAGTCAAGGCCATTCACTAAGGCCAGGACCGAAGTCATCATTACTGAAAGTTCCATGAAAATATCTTTTTCTTTTCTTTTCAGATATTCATATATGTTCACTATTAATTTGAAAAAAAGCCAGATTAGTCCCTCAGAGTCCCTGGACTCTGGCCTTCTTTATTATACTTTGTTTTCAGCCAATTCTAACTTGCTGAGAGGCCAATCCTGATTTCATATGGTATTTACCCTCTAAATACCTATAAACTGCAGGAACAGACTAAAATTAAGTACTGATTATTTTTAAAGGCTATTTTTTTTTTTTTTTCAGTTTATAAACCTAAAGGCTGTATTTTAGTGATGGGTAATGAATTGAATAGTGTTCCCCCCAAAATTCTTGCTCATCCAGAACACTGTGTTCCCTTATTGGGAAATAGCATATTTGCAGATATAATTAATTAAGATGAGGTCACACTGGATTAGGATGGGCTTTAAATCCAATGACTGGTGTCTTTATAAGAGAAAGGAGTGGGACATTGAGACCCAGAGATACAGAAACACACACAGGGGAATAAAAGTCTGCCTAAAGATGGAGGCAGAGCTTGGAATGATGTAGCCACAAGCCAAGGATTGCCAGCCACCACAAGAACCTGGGAGACAGGTATGGAGCAGATTCTCAGGCAGAGGCTCCAGAAGAAATCAGCCCTTCAGACACCTGGATTTCAGACTTGCAGCCTCCAGAAATATGAGCTCATACATTTCTGTTGTTTTGAGCCACCAGTTTGTGGCAGTTTGTTTTGGCAGCCCTAGGACACCCACGCAGCACACATTTCAAAGCTGCCTTTACTTGAGCAACCCTGCACACACAGCAGCCTGGGAGACTGTGCTGAAATGTGGAGCAGATCGTGCTGCAGCTCTGCTCCGAGAAGGGGAGTCGATGGAATGGTATGAATGCTACATGATCTATTCCACCCACTGCCCTCTCTTACTTCCTGTCATGTCTTTTTTGCCACACTTGCCTTTTTGATATTTTCCCAACACACCTCATGCCCTTTGCTTTTCTGTCCATTCTGGAATGTTCTTTTGGTGATATACAGACAGCTTCCTAGCTCACCTCTCCCAGCACCTATTTAATAAGACTTTCCCTAACCTCTCTATATAACATCACCACCAGTATCCCTTAGCACCCTTGCAGCTTAAATTTTCTCCTTAGCTCTTGTCACTCCTTAGATTATATATTTTACTTACTTATTTCATGGATTGTCTGTCCTCCCCAGCAGACAGAGATTTATGTCTGTTCTGTTCACTGCTATATCCCCAGTACCTATGTGCCTGCCACATAGCTGATGCTCAATAAATATTTGTTGGATGAGTGAATGAATACACTGTTGTGCAATTGTACTCTTTTGTTTATCTATGACATGCCTAATTTCTGGATACCTTGCACAGGAATAGCTTCCAGAGCTAGCATTAGAACTTATACTACTGTTTCGGATCCTTGACCTCCCTCCAAAACTGGACATTTGGCAGCCCAGAGCAAGGAGCATCTGGTGTTCCTAGTACCCATGCTGTGTGCCAACAGAATCAGTATGGTTCTTGGAGGTCGGTGTATTAGTCTGCTTAGGCAAAAATAAATAAATAAATAAATAAATAAATAAATAAATAAATAAACACCATAGACTGGGTGGCTTAAACAGCAGAAATGTATTATCCCACAGTTCCGGAGACTGGAAGTCTGAGATCACAGTGCCAGCCTGGGCGGGTACTAGGGAGGGCCCTCTTCCAGGTTGCAGTTGGCCATCTTCCCCCTGTGTACTCATATGGGGGAGAGACAGCAAAATCTATGATGTCTCTTCTTAGAAGGGCATTAAGCCCATCAGGAGGACCCTACCTTCATGACATCATCTAACCCTGATTACCTCCCAAAGGCCCCATCTTCAAATATCATCACATAGGGGGTTAGGGCTTCAACCTGTAGAATTTTGGGTGGGGGACACAATTCAGTCCTTAGCAGTTAAGTTTCCTGAAACCATCAGTGTCACATCCAGCAATATGGGGCTAAGTAGGTCTTTGTGCAGTAATATCTTCTCTAACAAAAATGGATATAGAATTTTAAATACTAAATTCTTTGGAGTAATATAGGCTATATCTCATTCATATATTGACAACTACCTGAATATAAAAACATATCAATCTTTGATGACATATATGCACAGCCTGTATACACTGAATTATTTACCTCCCACTCTGCATGTTGTGGTGAGTGGTTTAACATGCGACCTAGGGTAGGCTGGAGACACAAATGAATCTCACTTCTCCTTTTCCACTCTAAGATGCTCTAATCTTAAGAATGTGTGCTGTTAACAAGGACAGCACCACAGGTTCTGTATCTCCCAAGTGTCTCTCCAGTGTGCCCCAGTATGAAGCCTTCCATACTCCACGGCAGATGTCTCAGCTGTGTGTCACCCGTCCAGGATGGCTGGGTAGGAGGGTGTGGATGAAGTCACTGCCAATTGTCCCTGCTATGAGAGCAACCTAAAGAATATGCCCTCCAGACTATGGGTTAATCGTATGCATTTCCTCATGATAATGAAAAGTGGCTTTTGAGACAGGAAATCAGCTTGGCCTCATCAAGTTACATGACTGTGGGCAAGTCATTTATCCTCTCTGGGACTTGGTTTTCTCAAATTTGTTGGGCCAGCCTCCTTCTAAATTAATATTAAATTGTGACAATGGACTGTTTTTGTAAAGTGAGGGAAAATAACATATAACCCACAAAGCAGAGAAAACGGAAGGGCCAAGATGGATTACAATGTACTCATTTTGGAGAAAAAGGCAGATTGAGAGGCAGGCCCCGCTGCATCAGGCTAGAACTGAGAGAACCATTTATGGTGGGCTCTGTTCCTCTGCACCTCCTGCAAGCTCTACTGCCTCCATCCACTCTGCTATGTTAATCCTGGTGGCTACGGAGTTGTAGGTGCCTGAGGGGAGCAGCTGGGCATCTGAAAATGGCTAGAAATCAAAATAATAGAAATTCTGGGATACCTAGAACATTTTGAGCACCATATGCAAATTTAATGAGAAAAGGAATATTTGCCTTCTGGGAAATTCCTGAGAACCTCTAGCTGCCTTTTGGCAAGGCCACGTGGACACAGGAGCCAGTTCCTTGAGGATATGGCCTGGGATGGGATCACCTACATTCTGCAGGGTCTTCTTTAGTCTGGTGCTTTCCAAGGACAGCACAAAATCATGCCTTGGATTGTAGTACTATGAACATATATGCCACTCATTTCTACATCCCAAGAAATCAAAATTGAAAGTAGTCACCTGAATGTTGACTATAACTTTTGTATTTCTTTAAAATGAGGTTTTGTTTTGTTTTTAAATTTCCGATTTGGAAAGGTCATCTTTAAGGCCGCTGATTCTGAACCTAATTGCATGTTAGAATTACCTGAGGATGGGAGGGTGGATTTAAGATACATATATACCTAGGCCCAATCCCCAGAGATTTTGGTTTCATAGGTTTGAGAGGGGTCCAACATGATCTTGGAAGCAACTCCACACGGTTTAAAGACATTGGTAAAAATGATGGCACTAGAAAGTTAGCTACAGGAGGAAATGCACAGAGAACACAAATGGATCGTTTCTGTACAAGTCCAGCTTTTATTTGTGACCTATGTGGACGTGTTTTTATGGTATAAATTGATTCTGCATAGCAAGTAGTTATATTTCTTTAATTGAAAAGCTGATGTAAAACAAAACTTGAGACATTTTTATAAGAAGTAAAATAAACTCCTAATTTCCGATATCCTAATCTGAACAATTGTTTTTATTTTCCATATTGTGTTCTAGTCCTCCACTAGCTCATCGATTTTTGTATATTTATAATCACAACATAAATGTGATTTTAAAAATACTGCTTTTTAAGTTTATCAAAAATATTTTTGACATTTCTGCCACTTCCTAGACTCCTTTTTAATGATCACATATACGACACCTTGTTGATGCACTATGCTTTTCTAAGTCATTTTCCTGTTGTAGAAAATGATTTTGCTTTCAGATTTTGGCTGTTATAGATAGTGTTAAAATCTTTGTGCAACTGGATTTTTGCTTTTGTGGAATTAGTTCTCATGGGTAAGTTCCTAGGAGCAGGATTGCTGGGTCAGAGTGACAGAACAACTATGTGACTCTTGCTAAATGTTGCAAAAAAAAAGCAATTTTTAAAATACTATGAATATATTTGCTTAGGTATAGAAAAATAGGTCTTGTTATAGTAGTATCAGGCCTGCATAGGCTGGATGAGGGCTGAGTGTACTCCAACGTAGGAAGTCTTAGAGACATTTGAAAGCAAATACAGGTTTCTATAAGAATCTGAAATTAACAACATTTTAGTCAGTTTTTATACACACAAGTCAATGGAAATGATATGATTTCCATGGGAATTTTGGAAGATTCTCATGACTGTTTTATCTTAATAAAATAAGACTGTACACTCAAAAATTCATATGAATGGTTGTTCTCCACACTATAGCTCAATGCATTCCTCATGGGAATTTTAATAAAGGAGAAATAGCTGCTTGCTTTTGTGGTCACTTGGAATCCAAAACTAAATTACATTTCTTGCTCACAGACTGATGTAGAAAAATTGTTAAATGAATGAATGTATAATTGTTCTGCTCATTGTTTTTATTTTTATTTTTTTATTTATTTTTGAGCCGGGGTCTCACTCTGTTGTACAGGTCAAGTGCAGAGGTGCAATCTTGGTTCACTGCAAACCTCTGCCTCCTGGGCTCAAGTGTTCCTCCTACCTCAGCCTCCTGAGTAGCTGGGACCACAGGCTCATACCACCATGCCCAGCTAACTGTTTTCTGTATTTTTTTGTACAGATGGGGTTTCACCATGTTGCCCAGGCTGTCTATTTTTAATATAATAAAAGGTACCCGATCTTCAAATTGACTAATCAAATTAAAGAGAATTAAAGTACTTTTAAGAAATAAAAAACTAATATTATAGTCCACAATCAGTTCACTACACACAATTTCCCATCCCCCATTGCTTAATTTAAAAATTCAAATCATAATGGTAATAATATAAAATCAATGTCAGTTTAACAGTTGCCTGTTGCTGAAAAATTTAAAGGACACTTTTTTAATCCCCCCAAATTTACATTTATTTCCACAGTCCTCTATGGCACTTTATTTTCTATAGAGTAAAATTGATTATGAAAATAGGCTGGCACTAGGCATCAGCTGTCATTTCTTTTGAAGTTTCCATTATTTTAGTCTTTTGGATTTGAGTAATCAAAAATCTATAATCTATTTTAAAATATAAATTCTTTCAGCTTTTTGCTTTTAAAAATGTGCATATTTTTTAAATTACCTGCCTTAAATTTCAACACTCTGGGGTCATGAAGCATTCTTTTTTCTAAAGGAAGACATGGGTAATGAAGGTATTAACCTATAGTAGCCAAAAGAAAAATGTGTTTTAGACTTAAAAGGGAGGCTGTATGAAGCAATAGACAAGGTGCTGGAGAGGATGTTGGGAGACTGGGGTCTAATCTGCCTTTGTCTTCCATAGCTTGCTCTGAATGGCCTCCCAGCCCTCCTTTCCGGTCCCACAATTTCTCTTTCACTCCTCCACAATTCCTCAATCCAATACTCAACTCTTTTTTTTTTTTTTTTTTTTTTTTTGAGACGGAGTCTCGCTCTGTCGCCCAGGCTGGAGTGCAGTGGCCGGATCTCAGCTCACTGCAAGCTCCACCCTGGGTTTACGCCATTCTCCTGCCTCAGCCTCCCGAGTAGCTGGGACTACAGGCGCCCGCCACCTCGCCCGGCTAAGTTTTTGTATTTTTTAGTAGAGACGGGGTTTCACCGTGTCAGCCAGGATGGTCTCGATCTCCTGACCTCGTGATCTGCCCGTCTCGGCCTCCCAAAGTGCTGGGATTACAGGCTCATTTTCTGACCATGCTGTGCTTTTGCAAAATGTTCTGGCCTTGTACACACTGTTCCATCTAACTGTAATGCCATCTACTTCTCCACCTGGAAAATTCCTGATTATCTTTCACAACTCAATTAAACTGTCACTTCTACAGTTAACTCTTCCTTAACAACCAGCAACCTTTCCCTCATCTTAGCAATCCTTGCCCGAAAAAACACTCTGACCTGGTCACAGAAGAAAACCACTCATTTTCTTCTCTTAAGAGTTCTGGAGGAGTATATATTATTTCACTACCCAAATATTTTGTAAATGCCTACTGTTCTGAATGCTAGGAAAATAGTGGTGAACAAAACAGACAAGCCTCCGTGGGGGTTTTGGCCTCATGGGGATAAACAGACAATGAACTAAATAAGTAAATTATTTATGTAGGATGTTAGAAGATGGTAAGTGTTTATGGAGAAAATAGAGCAGGGAAGGGGGAAAGAAGTGCTAGAGGAGGGGGTGTGTGGGAAGTAGAGGGGGTGCTTACCAAGTGAAATAGGGTAGTCAGGGAAGACCTCAGTGAGAAGGTAACATGGGAGTTAAGGCTTGAAGGAGGTGAGGGAGTGGCCAACGGGGATGAAGACAGTTCCAGGCAAAGGGAACAGAAAATGCAAAGGTCCTTCAGCAGGAGCTTGCCAATATTTCAAGAATAGCAAGAAAGCCATATGGATGGAATAGAGTGAACAGAAATAAGAGAAATGAAGACTAGATTGGCAAAAGGTAGTAGAGTTGGAGGCCCAGATCTTATGGGGTCTTGCAGACCACTGTGAGGACTTTGGCTTTTTTTTTTTTTTCTTTGACAGAGTTTTGCTCTTGTAGCCCAGGCTGGAGTGCAATGGCATGATTTCAGCTCACTGCAACCTCCGCCTCCCGGGTTCAAGTGATTCTCCTGCCTCGGCCTCCTGAGTAGCTGAGATTACAGGCGCCCGCCACCACACCTGGCTAAATTTTCTATTTTTGGTAGAGGTGGGGTTTCACCATGTTGACAAGGCTGGTCTCAAACTCCTGACCTCAGGTGACCGACTGCCTCGGCCTCCCAAAGTGCTGGGATTACAGGTGTGAGCCACCATGCCTGGAAACTTTGGCTTTTACTAGGAGTGAGATAGGAAGCTGTTGGAGAATTTGATCAGAGAACTGACTTGATCTGGGTTACATTTTCAGAGGTTCCCAGAATCTTTCGTTGTTACAGAATATGGATTGTTAGGGAGTAAGATAATAAATCAGACAAGAGAAGATGATGACCTGGGCCAGGATTGTAGCAGGGGAGGTAGTTGGATGTGGTCAGATTCTGGATATATGTTAAGGGTAGACCCAATAGGATTTCATGATGGATTAAACGCAGTGTATGAGAGAAAGGAAGAAATTAAAGATGACTCAAAGGTTTTTTGGCCTGAGCAACTGGAAAGATGAAGCTGCTAATGAAGTGAGCTGAAGGTTGTAGAAGGGAGCAAATTTGGAGGGGAAGGCTAAGAATTTGGTTTTGCACATGTTGAGTTTGAGATGCTCTTTAGCCTTTAAAAGAGAGATAATAGGTTGTCAGTTGGATAAGAACTCAGAATTTGGAGTGATATCTGCTAAAGATAAAAATTTGAGAGTCATCAAAATGCAATTGATTTTTAAAGCCATGAATGAAATCATGAAGGGACTGGTTATGGGAAGAAAATATAAAAGGTCCAAGGCCTGAGCCCTGGTACTCCAGTGTTAAGCGGCTAAGCATACAGCTGTTATAGCATGTTCACAAGTTATTGTAATCATTTATGCTTGTCTCACACTTCCACTAAACTGTCATCTCTGTGATGGAAAGAACCGGATCTTATTTCTTGTAACAGCTTTATGTGAAGTATAATTTATGTACCATAATACTGACTTGTTTAAATACACAATTCAATGACTTTTTGTTTTTACTAATTTTATATCTTCAATGACAATTATATGGTTAACGCTTAATAATGTTTTTAAAATAAATGTTGAATTTTTAAATAAACGGATGAATGTAGTGATTTTTAGGTCAGCCCATTACATCTCTAGACATCACTTAATTGCACGCAAAACAATTAACAAAAAAATTCTGACTAGAGAACTTTTAATTCTCTTTCAACTTTGAAATTTAAAGGTTCCAAATGTTTGTTTCAGAGGTGTGATAGTTACTTTTATGTATCAACTTGGCCAGGCCATGGGATGTCCTGACACTTTATCAAACGTTACTCTGGATGTACCTGTGAGGAGTTTCTGGTGAGAATAATATCTAACTGGAAGACTGAATAAAGCAGATTGCCCTCCCTAATGTGGGTGGACTTCATCCAATAAATTCCAGACCTGAATAGAACAAAAACCCTGAGAGGGAACTCCTCTTGCCTGACTGCGTAACCTGAGACATCAGTCTTTTCTTGCCTTTAGACTCCAACTGGAAAATCAGCTCTTCTTGGTTTTGAAGCATGATGGTTTCTGGACCAGCACTAACACTATTGACTCTCCTGATTCTTAGGCCTAAGAAGTTCAAGACAAAATTTTGGCAAATCAAATTCAGCAGATATAAAAAGGAGATAATACATAGTGAACAAGTGAGGGCTTATTCCAGGAATACAAGGTTGTTTAACATTTGAACATTAATCAGTGTAACTCATCATTTACTGAGAGATAAAAGTCTCTCAGTAACTTTGGATTAGAAGGTGACTTTCTCAACCTAATAAAGGACATCTACAAGACAGAAACAAAAACAAAAAACTTAAGGCTAAGGTCATCTTTAACATTGAAAGATTGAATGTTTTTTTCCTAACACTGGGAATACAGAAAACTTGTCCACTATCACCATTTCTATTCAACACTGTACTAGAGATCTGTCAAAACAATAAGGAGAGTGAGGGAGGAAAAAGAAGGGAAGAAACAGAAGAAACATAAATTTGAATAAAGAAATAAAACTGGCTTTATTCACAGATAAAATTATTGTATTCATAGAAAATCCCTAAGAACCAAGAAAAAATATAATAGAACTAATGAAATCTCAAGAAATAAGGCCACAGTTTAGCATGGTGGCATGTGCCTATAATCCCAGCTACTTAAGAGGCTGAGGCAGGAGAATTGCTGGCACCTAGAAGTTCGTGGGGAGTTTGGGCAATATAGCAAGTCCCTGTCTCAAATTAAAAAGAGAAAAGATATAAGGTTAATATACAAAAGTCCATTGTATTTCTATACAAGGAAATAAAGAATATAACAAGCAATGAACAATTGCAAAGTGAAATTAAAATTCTGTTTATGATAACATTAAACATGAAATACTTATGGAAAATTAAATATACACAAAACCTATAGACTGAAAAATACAGAAGACTGCTGAAAGAATTTTAAGAAGGTCTAAATAAATGATGTGATATATCGTATTTATGGTATATCAGACTTTTTGTAAAAACTGACAAACGAATTCTAAAAGAACCAAGGATAGTCAAAATAATTTTGCAAAAGAAACAATTGGAGAAGTTACTCTACCTGATTTCAAGAAGCTGTAGTAATCAAGACAGCATGATTTGTCCAAACAATGGGCATAATAAAATAGAATACACAAGTAAACACATACACCTGTGGTAACTGATATTCAGCAATAGTACAAAGATAATTCAATGGGAAAGTATGGTCTTTTCAAAAATGGTACCAAAGCAACTAGAAATCTACATGAAAAAAAATGAACCTCAACCCTCATCTGACACTGTCCATAAAAATTTACTCAAAGTGGATTAAAGACATAAATATGAAAGCTAAAATGATAAAACTTCTGGAAAAAATAGGAGAGAATCTTTGTGGCAGTGGAGTATGCAAAAAAAAGATGTTTTTGATAAGATACAAAAAAAGCATGATTCATGCTATGACAGAAATACTGAATAAATATAATAAAATAAAGTAAAATGAAATTTTAAAAGCACAATCCATACAAGAAGATAATGACAAATTTGATCTCATTAAATTTTGTTTTTAATTAGCTCTTCTAATGACTTCTTTTAAAATACAAAAATGCAAGCCACAGACTGGAAAAATACATTTATAACACATACATCTGACAAAGGACTTTATTGAGCATATAAAACAAACTTTTACCACTCACAAATAAGAAGAAAAACAGCCCAATTAAATAGGCAAAAGATTTGAACCAACACCTCACAAAGGAAGGCATGGGGAATGGCTGGTAAGTGCATGAAAATCCATCAGGGAAATGCAACTTAATCATCAAGAGAATGTAAATCCAAATCACAATAAGATATAACTTCGAGTCCATTAGAAAGACTAAAATTTAAAAAACTGGCAACCCCAACTGTGGGTGAGGATGTAAAGCCACCACCAATTTCTTATAAAATAAAATGTGCACCCACACTATAGCCCATCAAACTTACTCATAAGTATTTATTACCCAAGGGAAATCAAAATATATGTTCACAAAACACCATTACAAGAATGTTCATAGCAGCTTTATTTATAATAGGCAAAACCTGGAAATAACCCGAATGTTCATCAGTAGAAGAATTGCTAAATAAATTGTGGTATGTCTTTACAAAAAAATATTACTCAACAATAAAAAAGCATATTCTTCCAATGTATGCAACCATGTGGATGAATCTCAACAACATTATGCTGAGTGAAAGAAGCCAGATACAAAAAATACACACTGTATGATCCTATTTGAAATTTTAGGAAAAACAAACTAATCAATAGTAATGGAAAACAGATGCAGGGTGAAATCAGCTAGGATCTAGCCAGTGTTGTCTTGCTAACTAGTTGCGTGAGCTTGAGCAGGTCACTAGACCTTCCCGCTCCCTCGTTTCCGCAAATATAGTAGATAATTAAACAAACCCAGGTCATATGTGCTAGCTGAGATTCAAGGTCTCTTCCAGTACTAAATTCTTGGTCTCTTCTGCATCCAGACCCATGGTGATATAAAAGGAAAAAATGTATCGGTGGTGCTTACATTGAATTTCTAAAACTTAATATAATTGTCATGAAGTTGTTTTGTCAGAGAAGCGAATCATTGTCTAGATAATTTTTCTTTTGCCAGAGAAAGTTAGGAATTAATAATAAAATAGGCCAGAAAAGTGAAGAAAGGGTTGTAACTGGGGTGGCAGGAGGCCTGGGCTTTTGATAGAAAATGCTGAGTACAGGGGGGGTTAGGCTAAGTAGCAGAAAGAAGTAACAGTTGCAAATAAAAAATAAAAAAGAAACACAACATGCAACAAAATGAAGGCCAAAATCACCTTCCTGCTACATACTAGGAAACTGTAAAGTTAGAGCCATAAATAAACACACAATAATGTGTTTATTTCCCTAGTAACACATTATTCAAAAGCTAAAATAACAGTCAAACAAATAGACCCAAAAAATGCATTTGAATGGGCATTTCATTTGGGTCTTCTAGAAGGGACACCTTGCCTGTTTCACGACAATACCATAAGGGACGTGCTGTTCTTGTATTTATCCTCCATTTTACAGGTGGTGAAACTGAGATACATACCAGTGTATTACCCTTCTGAAAAACAAGACATTTTAAATTTGAAAGCACAGCTGGCCTCATGGTTTTAGATAAAGGATTGGCGGTCTGTAATAACTAACTTGCTGGGTTGTGGTCTGGATTAAATGTGATGGTGTTTGTCAAGGCCCTGGTACATATTCAGTTCTCTATAATGGGCAGTTATTACTGTTAGAAGGAATAATTAATTATAGTTGGTAAAATTTGTAAGGTGTCTTGGAGGATGCAGGATTATAAAGATCTTGGTGGCAAGACCACTCAAGACAAAGGAAATCGTTTCAGCCAAGTTAATCGTATGATGGTGGAGGGCATACGAATTCCCATATTTCTGGGAATGTGAAATATGGAGATGGCACTAGGTTTGAGGATTTCAGAAGAGATGAGGGCAGACAGCTTGGTTGGTGCTACAAATTGTGGATAGCTTGTTGACATGTAACAGCAGGAGGCCTAAAAACTTGGATCTATGGTTGTGGGGCAGTGGTGGTTCCTGGGTTTGGCATAATCTGATTGGTGATTTAGGGGAAGAACTCTGGTGATAGTTAGTATAAAGGATGGGCTGAAGTGGGGAACAGAGAGAGGAACTAGTTGGGATGTTCTAGCAGGATTTGAGTTGAAATTTAATGAAGGTCGGACATGGGGATCCAGAGAAACAGAACATTAGGAAGACTGGGAGGCTCAACCAGGATTTGGCAACCAATATTGGGTAGGAGGGGGTGAGAGGGGGATTCTGGAGCTGAAATGTTTCTCAGACTTCAAGTATGACTCACATCTAGAACAGTTATGACTTGAGATCAAGTGCTTCCATAAAGAAAAGGACTAGGTTTGTATGGAAGGATAAGTTCAATTTAGGATGTGCTGAGTCTGAGATGTATACAGAACATTCGATTGGAAATACAGGCCTGAAGCTGGGAGATGAGTCAGCTGGAGGCAGAAGGGGAGTTGTCCCCTAAAAGATCACAGTGAAACTACCCAAGTAGATGAGATCATTGAGAAAGTACATGTAGCATGAGGCAAATACTATCAATATTAGTAAGCATTACAGGGATGTGCATGTGCTTGGGGGACCTTGCAGTGGGAAGGGCATCAAACAAAATTAAAACATCTGCACCTAAGTCCTTCCTGGGCTTTCATATGTACACTCTCATTAATCAATCTTTAACACATAACATTGTGAGGTAGAAAGAAGAGAGAAGAGGGGCAAACCTTTGTGAAGGTCCATATTTTTGAGGTTTAGGAAGAAGAGGAACTAGCAAAAGGTAGAAAGATCATTATAAAGTTGTAGTAAACCTCCAACAGCCAACTTATCAAGATCCTGCCTCCAATATTCTTGAACCCTAAATGAAGATCAGGACTCCTACCTAAAAAGATGTGTGTAACAAGCTAAGGGGATATTTGAAAAGTGCCAAGTACTTGGCATACATGACAAACACTACTTAATCATGGATTGGGCTGGATTTGGTCCAGGAAGACTCAGAGGGAAAACATGTGGGCTGAGTCTTGAAGGACAGCAGGGCTTGGAGGAGTGGAAAGAGCAGAACAATGCAGACCAGGGGGACCCACAGCCCTAAAGGCCAAGAAGTTTTCCTTCCTTCCTTCCTTCCTTCCTTCCTTCCTTCCTTCCTTCCTTCCTTCCTTCCTTCCTTCCTTCCTTCCTTTTTTTCTGAGATGGAGACTCACTCTGTCACCTAGGCTGGAGTGCAGTGGTGCAATCTCAGCTCACTGCAACCTCCGCCTCCTGGGTTCAAGTCATTCTCGTGCCTCAGCCTCCTGAGTAGCTGGGATTACAGGCATGTACCACCATGCCTGGCTAATTTTTGTGTTTTTAGTAGAGATGGAGTTTCACCATGTTGGCTGGGCTGGTCTCGAACTCCTGACCTCATGTGATCCAATCCCCTTGGCCTCTTAGGCGTGAGCCACTATGTCCCGCCAAGGCCAAGAATTTTCTCTGACCTCATATTTACAACCAATGTGTACCAGAAAGTCACCTACAAACTCACAATGCTTACATCCTGTCTCTATTTTAACTGTAAATTTTCCACTTATTCCCAATGCTACTGGAACATACTTATGTGGTCATCAGATATGACACAACAGTGGCTTTGATTTACCTTTTATACAGGAGCATATTTCAGCTTTTCTTCCAGTTTCCTATTTATTTTCATTCCAATGTTTATTTATATACCTTTGATTTTTAAATGTTAACTTCTAATGTCAAATTCTATTGCATTCTGAATTATTGATATTATGGCTAAAGATTTTAAAAGAACAATTAATTCTCAATTACTTCCACTTTAGTGGTCTGAATGTTGCTCCCCTCTACCTGTGACTTAAGAAGGACCTTGGAGCAAGGTCATGTCCCAGATTGTTGAGGACGTTTGTGGCTCCTTGGCTTCCTAGCTTCTGTTCCTGTTTTTAAGAGCGCTGTGAGTTGCTTGTTGGGAACTAATGGCTCCTCATTGTGGCAGTCCCAGTGGGACCACTAGTTAAGGAAACTTGCTTCTTGCCAAGAGAGTTGGCCAATCAAATTTTATTCTAGACTAATGTATCTTGAGCAGGGTAAGTCAAGGACTGTGTAAAAAAAAAAAAAAAAAAAAAAATATATATATATATATATATATATATATATATATTTATGACCAGGATTTCAACAATGATGCTCTGAAGAGATGATCAACCACTTTCTACCCCTTGGATAACCCAGGGCTGCTCTTTCTGAGTCTCACTCTTGAGGTTCTTTTTTCATTCTGGGAGCTATCCCACATCTTTCTTTTCTCTCTTAACTTAGCCAGAGTTAGTTTCCATTGTTTACAAATACCAAAACAAAGCAAAACTCATTCACTAACCTGACCAGAAAATTTAATGTTTTCAATGGTCTGCCAAAGTTCCCCCCATTGATGTGGGAAATCAAGAGTGATAAGGATGGTTAAGAGAGAATAATTGAGATACTGTGACAAATGATACTTTGTTGGTTTCTCTTTCAGTTACTTGAATCACTGTCCACACACCTGCTTGAAGAAGACACTGGAGAGCCATTCTGTCACCCAGGCTGGAGTGCATTCATGATAGGTAGCCTTACTATGCAGTTCTAGTCTATATCCTGCTCTGCTCTGCTATCTTTTCCAGGGGATGGTTTGTGCAGAGCATGTAGAGTGGCTCCTGTGTTCTCTGGCTTCCTGGTTGAGTTTCGTCTTCCCTCTGCCTTGAGACAGTAGGATCTGTGTGAGTTCTCTTAGATACCACTTTAAGAGGTTGCTTCCATCTGTCTATGCTTGGTGGTGTACTAGTAAATGTTTAACAACTGGCTTTCCGGGAAAAAAAAAAAAAAAAAAAAAAAAAACCCAAACAAAACAAAAGTTCTGGTTTATAGTATCTGCTGATTACCATGGTACTGTATTTCCACCATGACCTATTTTAGGCTACCAGTGTGACATCATTGAATACAAGTTGGAAACAGATGCAGTCAGCTCTCGTGTGTCCTATGAGGTGGCTCCAGCACATCACTGTGTGTGTGTCTCCCAGCACAACTCCTCTCAAGGTGTCCCTGCACTCCACGATTCTTTCTCCTTAGAGTGCTAGGAACTTGCATGATCCCTTTGTGGTCTGCCTAATCCTTGCACATATATTTATAAATTGTCCCTTTGTAAGAAAACAAACTGTTCATACACATACACTCACGTGTGCATGAGAAAGTTCACAAATTACCCTAATTTGAAAGTGCCATCACATGGTGGTGGTAACCAGCCTTCAAGGTGGCCCCTAGTGATATCTTTCCTGGTACTCACGAACTTGTGTAGTCCTCTCCCACGATGTATCAGACTTGGTCAATGTGACCAGTAGAATGTGGCAGAAGTCATGATGTGTTACTTCTGAGATTAGATCCTAAAAATCACTGCAGCTTCCTTCTCGTTCACATTCTCTCTCTCTCTCTCTCTCTCTCTCTCTCTCTCACTTTGGGGAAGCCAGCTTCTGTGTCAAGCAGTCCCATGGAGAGACCCACAGGGTAAGGAACTAAGGTCTGCAACAACCATGTGAGTGAGACTGAAAGCAGCTCCTCCAGCCCTAGTCCAAACTTAGATGACTACAACACCTGCCAACAGCCTGACAGCAACCTCTTGAAAGACTGAGCTAGAACTAGGTAAGCTGCTCCCAGTTTCTTGACCTTTGAAGACACTGTGTGAGATAATAAATGTTGTTTGAAGTTGCTACATTTGGAGTAATTTGTTACACAGCAATAGAAAACTAACACGGGCACCCTGACTGATGCACTCTGTCTTAGCCTTCATATCTAGACACTCATCTCCTAAGCAAGACTCATCTGTTCACTTCTCCTCTTCTCTGCTGCTGGCATCCTTGTCCAAGACTGAACTGCTGCTGCAACTAACTGACTTCCTCACTGACCACACTCTAGCTACAGTGATCCGTGGAAATCTGTTGCTGACATTCTTCTTATTAAAACCCTTTCCTGGCAACATACTGCCTTCCTCCCTTCTCTTTCCTTTCGTCTCCTCTCCTCTCTTTTCTTCTCTTTTCTCTTTTCTTTTCTTTTCTTTTCTTTGATGGAGTCCCATTCTATTGCCTAGGCTGGAGTACAGTGGCGCCATCTCGGCTCACTTCAAGCTCCGCCTCCCGGGTTCATGCCATTCTCCTGCCTCAGCCTCCCAAGTAGCTGGGACTACGGGTGCCCACCACCACGCCTGGATAATTTTTTGTATTTTTAGTAGAGATGGGGTTTCACTGTCTCTACTAAGATAGCCAGGATGGTCTCTATCTGACCTAATGATCTGCCTGCCTTGGCCTCCCAAAGTGCTGGGATTACAGGCGTGAGCCATTGCGCCCAGCAACATACTGCTTTTAAAAGTAAGATGAAAATCTTTATATTGCTCGTGTGCCTCTGGTGACCATAGTTTTCTTGTCTCCTCCATTTGTCTTGGGTCGCCCTTACGTACTCATGCTCACCTGCCGACTATGCTTCCGCTTTACTAGTCTACTTTCCATCCTTCTATCTACCAAGGTTCTTCCTTGAAACAAGCACTGTAGGCACACAGCTTAAAACACCCTTTCCCTGCAAGCTTTTCCTACCTGCTATCGGCTCAAATCATGTTCCAAATCTCAGCTTAAATGTCACCTTCTCAGGAAGCCTTGCCTGGCCTCCACTAAGACAGGGTTAAGTCCACCACATTTTACTTTCAAAGCAATCTTATTCAATATTCAGCCAAATTTATTGGACCTCTAACAGTCACTGTCTAGAAGTTTGGAATAGATCACATAATATGCCTTTGCCTGTGGTGTGTAGGACAATTTTAATCCAAATAATGATTTGTTTTACTAACTAATTAATGCCTCTCTCCATTGTTAGATTGTAAACTCCATGTGGACAGCAATCATTGTCTGCTTGTTTCTCAATGTCTGGCTCAGAGTAGGTGTTCAATTAATATTTGTTGAAGAAATGAAATAGTGAGCTTTCAGGTTAGACAGATCTGAATTTGAGTACTTGATCTATTACTTACAAATAGTGTGACTTGGGCACAGTTTCCTCATCGATAAAATGTGAATAATGACAGTATCTACCTCTTAGTGATGGAGTGAAGATTGAATCCCATCATCCATGCAGTGTGCTTAGAACAGTGCCTGATACTTAATAAGTGCTTATGCAAAGGAACAATTTATGATTGAAAATGAATTATGTACTGCATTCATGTCACAGAGCTCCATTTGAGACTTCGTCCATATATTGTAATCTCATTTTCCCAAGTCATTATTTTTCCCCAGAATTTATCATTTTGGTGTTGTTGCTCAGCTAAATGTACTCACTTCCATTCTTTCAGAATTTCTTTGACAATTTGAACAGATGCAACATTTATTTTTTGCTATAAATTTCCCCACTTAGAGGAAAGATTTGTAACATACATGTACATTTGGGAAAAATGGAAAATCCTACACACCCTTCAGAAAGATTTGGTGTCAAGGAATTAACAGCAATAAACAGTAGTAGCTGTATCTAATAAACATGGCAGATATAAATCAAAGTGAAAGAAAAATAGGAAGTCACATGACTACAGTGTTTGATTATCCTGATCAGGATTATTTATAGCAAATCTTGGCTTGCATTTTTTTGAAGGTATTAATTGCATAGACGAAATAACTTAAAATATACCCATCAAACTGTCAGTGGCAGGAGGCTTTATGTTTTAGTTTGTTTGGTGAGAATCCTTTATGAGAATGTATCACGTGTGTACACACACACACACACACAGATATGATTTAATGAATAATAAATGTATCCTACCTCAGAAAGAAGAAGAGAAAGTTGAGGGAGGTTAAGCTGGGCTTCAGCTTGGTTTCTCACATAAATTTTATCAGCTATAAAAGCTATTTTTAATGTGAAGAGGAAAGTGAGGAGCAGCAAGAAGAGGGAAAATTGGAAAAAGGGAGGCTGGCTACCCAGACATATTTTTACTATGTGGCTTTGTTGTTACTTAAAATCTTACAAATTTCTAAAATGTTGAATGTTGTTCATCAAATACGTACAGATTGCCTTCTCTGTGTAAGTCCCTGCTATATGTGGCCTCCTGTCTAATGGGACAGATCAGACAAGCAGCAGATACTGTAACACCTATTAGAAGGGGTTAGGTGCTGTAGCAGGAATGCATACCAATTGAGGGCTAGAAAGGCCAGAGAAAGCAGAAATCACATCAAGGGAGGCACATAACATTCTGGGAAGAGGTCACAGAAGATGAGGCTGAGAACAGTCTATTGTAGTAGAGCAGAAAGTCAATACCATGGCAGAGGTGGAGAGGACAGTGTACCATGAAGTAGTGAGGAACTCAAGGAAGCTAATGGAGATTAATGGAAATATGTTGTGTAAAAAAGGGAAGAGAGAATAGTAGATTGAATGGATGTCGGGGCTGAAAAAAAATTTTCATTTTGTTTTTAAAATACAGGAGACCTAAGTAGAATTTTGGGCAATGAGAAAGAGTAAATATGTAATAAAGAATAGGCAAATTATGGAAAAATGTTCCATACAAGGCATGAAAGACTTTGATGGACATAAGTGAATTTGTTAAGATTTGGAAAAATATGGACATTTCTTGACAATAGAGGGTCATCATAAGTATCATCTTAAATGGTGAAAATAGGCAATTGTAGAGATGGAAAATACAAATACAAAAAGATAGTCTTAATATCTAAGCAAACAAACAAAAAACTGGGAGGTGAGATCATCTTTTGGGAATGTGGGAATGGGGATGGGGTTTAAGAATATATAAAGTTTTTGTTCAGCTGCTATGGGGAATTTGAGAAGCAGACAAAAAATATGAATACAAGAGTTGGCAAGCAATAGTGAGTAACTCAGATATGGAATGATCCAATCAACACTTTTTTTGTGACTTCCTGCAGCAACATTTGATAGAGTAGGAGTATATGTGACAGAATGACAGGAAGGGGAATTCTGTTTCAAGACCTTTGTGAGTCCATGGAGTAGACACTATGAGCAAAGCTTACCTTTCCATGTTGAAATTATTTATGGGCAAAACGTTATTACTGAAATTAAATGGTGGCAGACATGTCCAAGGAATATTGTGAGGGATTCCATCCCTTTATCAATCTTGTGATAGATGAATGTGTAGAGATGGCATCTGGTGGGCAACAGAGCAATAATGGAGTGGTGGTGATACAAGGAAATGGTGTCATCTTGTTAGAAACCTTGGAACAAGGATATATAATGACTGTGTTCAGGAGAGACATTTATGTCCCCTCTCCAAAGGGCCTGTTTTACTGTGATGTAAATATTGGGTCATGTGTATTTTTATATAAAACTTTTTGTAAGTAAACTTTTGTAACAGTCAAAAACAAAACAAAACAAAAAAAGAAAGACAGTAAGGCATCCTAAGTTGGGGACTGAAAAGGGAAGTATGAATGTAAAATTCAGGGAGATTCTAGCAATCTTCAGAATGGGGCAGCTTGCCTTAGGAAGAAGTTAATCTGCTGTCATTGGAGGGATTTAAGCAAGGCTGGGTGACCACTGCGGGCTGTTGCTTAGGATTCTTGAGTACTGAATGAGTGGTTGGACAACAGGACTTTCTACCCTTTTTATTCTTACATTTTGTGATTCCAGAGTAACATGAAGAGCCTCAATGGATTAGCTGAGCCTGTGGAAGAGGAAAGCAAGCAAGTTCTCAAGCCAAGACTCCCCTCCAAACCTACTGAATGAAATAACGCTGGGAGCAAGACTTTGGCATGCATGTTAAAACTTCCACATTTGATTTTGCCGCATAGCCAAGATTGAGAACCACAGATATGTAAAATGCTAAGTGTTATCCCAGGCCCTTTACAATGTCTGTCTGGTTTAATTCCATGTGTTTAAATATGAGGTCAAATGTAAGTAATTTTTGGAAGATCTGCCATTTTGGATTTTTCATTCCACTGTTTTTTCTCTGAGTATGGATAATTGAGAACTACTCACTCGGAGAAGTGAAGAGCATGTGAAATAACATAATATGTCATTATTCACAATTAATAAATAGATATATATACTCAGGTAATCAATATATTGAAATTTATTGCTTAATCAAACTGTTTAAACCATCTTAGAATATCTGTAGGCCACAGAACAGAGCACGAAATCAGTTTCTATTAAGACAGAATTAAAAATGTCAATGAAAAAAAAGCAATGCATCAAAGATTCATTATTGCTTACCATAGCAATTCTATTTCATTTTACAGTGAAAGTAAAATTAAGGCAGTGAAAATGAGATCGAAACATTAAGGAAAGACTATGAGTTTTTCTTTTTATGGAGAGTTTAGAAAAGATTATAAATTTACCACAAGGAAAATGAGAACATTAACGCAGGCCAGTGACAAGATTTCAAGAAACTTATTTTTAAAAATAAAAAGAGATGATGTCTTTTCCATCAAAATTACTGAATTATATGGCTAGGGCTTAAAATTCTTAAAATTCATTATTTTTTAAAAGGAGCATGAAGTCAGGGTATAAATGTAAATTCAGTAGTTTTTAATATTATCATTCATGGTGTGCTATAGTAGAATAATATTTTTAAGCTCATTAAAGCTATTGTAGTTAATTATAATTTTAATAATTATTCATAATATACTTAAAATATGTTACTTGATGATTTCTTCTTTAAAAAGTTTACTAAAATGACTTTATAGTACTTGTGTGTGTCAGTCAGGGTTTAATCAGAGAAGCCAACCAATAGGATATATATATATTGAGATTTATTACAATGAATTGGCTTGCATGATTACAGTGGCTGGCTAGACAAGTGTGAAATTTATAGGGCAGGCTGTCAGAAAGACGCAGGCAGTCCATAAGCAGAATTTCTTCTTCTTCTGGGAAATCTTGGCTCTGCTGCTCACACTTTTCAACTGACTGACTCACAACCAGACTATCTAAGATATTCTCCCTCACTTAAAGTCAGCTGTAGATGTTACACATCTACAAAATACCTTCACAGCAAATCCTAGATTCGTGTTTGATTGAATAACTTGGGACAAATGACACATAAAACTGGTCATTACAACTTGGTATTTGATTTAATGTATTGTGATGTTAAGATAATATGTGGCATGTTATGGCATTGACTTAAATATAAGTAAGTCAAATCATGTCCTACTAATTCAATGTACTGGAAAGAGGTCTCAACTATATATCCAGAAACCTCCTGGGTTCTAGAACTGTCTTTATGACCTTTGAAGATTTACTCATTTTCTCTGAATCTTGTTTCCTCATGTATAAAATAAGACAGTTGGATTAAAGTCCCTTTCAGATCTAACATTTATAAGTAATTATGTCAACCACATAAAAAATATATATATGTAGCATGGTTACTATTTAAGTCAACATCAGTTCTATATCACTATTTGATAGAAGATACAAAATCAGTGAAATATATCTTCCATTTATAGAAACACATATTATATATTTATGTCATGAATATAGGTTTTTGTACTCTAAAGTTTGTGACAGTGTTCTAACTATATAGAAATAGCTTGTTATATCAGTGATTATACAACACAGAAGTCTTTTGGTTGCAAGAAACAGAAATTTCAGCTCAAAATGGGTTATGCAAAAAATGGAATTATTGACTTGAATGAATAGTTCAGGCTAGTTTACTTCCAGTATGATCCAGAACTCAAGATTCACAAGGATCCACACCTTATCTTCATTTCCTTATTATTAATGCCATTCTCAGCCTCCACATGGGAGCCTCCCACTGGCTCCAGACTCACCACCATGGATGCAGAAGTCCCAAGCTTCACTGTGCAACTTTTAACTTCTAATTCTAATCATAACAGTAGAACATGGAATATCTTTCAACAGTCATTATTTTGTGTCACAAATTTCTAAGTGTAAGGAAAAGATGCATTCTAGTCAGAAAAAAAATTTCTTTTGTGGTCTCAATGCCTATATCTGGATCCTTAACCTCTTTCTGTTTATTTTGGGTAAAGGAACTCATATTCTCAATGGACCTTTCTATCTAGGATTTACATCTTGATTGTGGATCTACTTTCTGAATTCATGTGACTGCAAGCTATCCCTGCCACAAGAATGTCCTGGTGTACTTTAATATTTAACTATTTGTCTTTGCCTAAAGTCATGCATTTGTTTCTAACCTTCCTAGTTTGGACCATTCCTCCTCGTCTAACTCATGAACAAAGCCTGGTTAGGATAAGATGTTCATTAATAAAACCTCAAGATGAAACTGGGAATACAGTAGCCCCTGTTATTTGCAGTTTCATTTTCTGAGGTTTCAATTACCTGGGGTCTACCACAGTTCAAAAATATTAATGGAAAATTCTAGAAATAATCAATAAATTTTTGAATTGTGCACCATTCTGAGTAGTATGATGAAATTTTGCACTGCCCTGCTCTGTCCCACCCAAGACGCAAATTCTCTGTTCAGAAGAGCCACACTGTAGATGTTCCCTGCCCGTCAGTCACTTAGCCTTCTTGGTTATCAGATCAACTGTTGCAGGACAGCAGTGCTAGTGTTCAAGTAACCCTTATTTTACTTAATAATGGCCCTAAAGTGCAAGAGTGGTGATGCTGGCATATTGTTATGATTATTCTGTTATTATTATTTGTTTTTAATCTCTTACTGTGCCTAATTTATAGATTAAACTTTATTATAGGTATGTAGTAGAGGAAAAAACATGATATATATAAGGTTCAGTACTATCTGAGGTTTCAGGCATCCATTGGAGGTCTTGAAACATGTTTCTGCATGGCTATTATTAAAAAGTCAAAAAATAACAGATGCTGGCAAAGTTGTGGAGAAAAAGTAACGAATTTACACTGTTGGTGGAAGTGTAAATTAGTTCAACCTTTGCAGCGACATGGATGGAGTAGGAAGCCATTATCCTCAGCAAAGTAACGCAGGAACAGAAAACCAAACACTGCATGTTCTCACTTATAAGTGGGAGTTGAATGATGAGAACACATGGGCACATGCAGGGAGAAACAACACACACTGGGGTCTTTTGGGGGTGTGGTGGTGGGAGGGAGAGCATTAGGAAAAATAGCTAAGGCATGCTGGGCTTAATACCTAGGTGATGGGTTGATAGGTGCAGGAAACCACCATGACACACGTTTACCTGTGTAACAAATCTGCACATCCTGCACACGTACCCCTGAACTTAAAATTTAAATTGAAGAAAAAAAATTCATTGCACGAACATCATATATTTTGTATCCATACTTCCGTCAAAGGATACTTGAGTATCTTCCACCTTTTGGCTTTTATAAATAATGCTGCTGTAATAATGTAATAATGTATACAAATACTGGCTCAAGTCCCTACTTTCCATTCTTTTGGGTGTATATCTGGAAGTAAAATTGCTAGATCATGTGATAATTCTATATTTAATTTTTGAGGGCCGCCATGTTGTTTACCACAGTGCCTGCACCATTTTATGTTCCCACCAACAATGCACAAGGATTCTAATTTTTCCATATCCATACCAACATTTGTGATTATTATTTTTTTAATAACAGCCATCCTAATGGGTATGAAGTGCTATCTGCCTCTCAATGTTAATGCCCTCAATCAGTTGGCATTTTAGAAACCCCTACCAGTCAGTACTAGTTTGAATCTTCTAGCCCTGATTATATTCTTTGATTAAACAGTTAATATAGCAGCTAGACATCAATGAACTCTTGAGGTCACTTTGTCTATGGTTTTTCGCATCTCATTTTTCAAAACTCCCTCCTCAGTTTTCAACCAAACTACATCAACTCTGATTTCATCAGTTTTACATAGTGCATATCTGAGTAAGTCATTTTGGGGGGGCGGATGAAAGAATTCTTCATCTCAAAAGAAAATCTTGAAAATATAGACCTAGTCCGTACTCTCCAGAGTTCAGAGAGATTAAATGACTTTGCCAAGGTACTCTGGATAGGTAGTAGCAGAGGTAGGATTACAGTAGAAATATATCCAATGAGACAGAGAGCATACCTAATACCTGTCATGATATGTTCTGTGGTCTGAATGTGCCCCCCTAAATTCATGTGTTGGGAATTTGATCCCCAATGCAATAGTGTTGGTAGGTAGGTGGGGCCTTTAGGAGGTGACAAGGATGCCACACTCTGGGATGGCAGAGCAATAAGACAGCAAGAGCCTGGGTCCCAGACATTGCAAAACTGCCATGTTGACCCTGAGCTGCTTAAAGTTATACTTTAATATTGTTTTGTGTGGGAGTTGTTTAGGCCATGAGGGCTCTGTCCTCATGAATAGATTAATGCTATTATAAAAGGGCTTGCCAGAGGGAGTTTGGTCTCTCTCTTGCCCTTCCATCCCTTCTGTCACATGAAGACCCAGTGTTCCTCCCCTTTGGAGGATGCAGCAGCAAGGTACCATCCAACTGAGTCTTGATCTTGGACCTCCAGCCTCTAGAAGTGTGACCCATAGATTTCTGTTCTTTGTAAGTCACCCAGTCTCATGTATTTTGTTATAGCAGCACAAAGAGACTAAGACAATATGTATGAAATCTTTTGATTATTCATTCATTACTTCAAAACATATTGCACACAATATTTAATGAGAAAGAGACTTCACTTACAAAACAGACCAGACTAGTTGTTTCTTTATCTCCTACCAACTGGATAAGGAAGATGATAAGGAATCAGAGGAATGGGACATGCTCTCGTAAATATCGTCATTTTAGTAAACAAGAGACCAACACTAAAAATAAAATCTTACCCCTTCCTGCCAAGTGGATTATACATGAGATATGGTTGAGAAAGTATATGGACAGAGTCAATTCTTTCTAAAGAGAAAAAATATCGTAAGTCCACAGTTTTTCTTTTTTTTTTTGAGACGGAGTCTCGCTCTGTCGCCCAGGCTGGAGTGCAGTGGTGCAATCTGGGCTCACTGCAAGCTCTGCCTCCCGGGTTCATGTCATTCTCCTGCCTCAGCCTCCTGAGTAGTTGGGGCTACAGGCGCCCGCCACCACGCCTGGCTAATTTTTTGCATTTTTAGTAGAGACGGGTTTTCACCATGTTAGCCGGGATGGTCTTGATCTCCTGACCTCATGATCCGCCTGCCTCGGCCTCCCAAAGTGCTGGGATCACAGACGTGAGCCACCGCACCTGGCCAACTCCACGGTTTTAAATGGTTAGGGGATTAAAAATATTTTTGTAAAGTACACTGCACTAATACTACAGGAAATATACAGTTGAAGAAGGTAACATAAGCCATGCTTTTAAGAAGCTTATAATATTATACAGGGCTAAGACAAGAAATACGAATACTCTAAAGATCATGGTAAAATAACAGTGCTGAAAGTTTTTTAGAGACTCAAAGGAGGAAAATATCATATTTGGTCAAAGAAAATTCAGAAAGGTTTCATAAAAGATATTTTAGGGACCTGGTACTGTGGCTCGTGCCTGTAATCCCAACGTTTTGGGAGGCCGAGGCGGGTGGATCATGAGGTCAAGAGATCAAGACCATACTGGCCAACATGGTGAAACTCCATCTCTACTAAAATTACAACGATTAGCTGGGTGTGGTGGTGCATGCTTGTAGTCCCAGCTACTTGGGAGGCTGAGGCAGGAGAATCGCTTGAACCTGGGAGGCAGAGGTTGCAGTGAGCTGAGATCTCACCACTGTACTCCAGCCTGGTGACAGAGTGAGACTCCATCTCAAAAAAAAAAAAAAGATATTTTAAAGGAAAAGTGCCATGCATATACTTTGAAGGGTAGATAGATTTTCAACAACTAGAATTTGAAGAATTGAGGGGACAGAAGGCCAATACAAGTAAAGAGAAAGCATGTGCAAAGACATTAACGAGGACAAGCACAAGTGGTATTCCAGACTGCCGTCTTTAGGTAGAGGATAGTCTGTATATATAGGGTGTCTGCAGGATAAAGAACTAAAAACAAGAGCTGGGAACTCATTGTGGAAATAATACAGAATGACAAGCTGTAGAGCCAATGTTCTTCTAATTAGACAGGTAATGGGGAGTTATCAAATGCTTTTTAAAGCACTGAGTTTTGGAGGCAGGTGTTGTGGACAAGCAGTTTCTCTGGGCCTCTGGTTGTTACATGCAAAATGGCGGACTGTGCTACTCCTTCTTTAAGTCTACACACACTATAAAGGCTCCACGTTGAAAGGAGTAACACGCTTCTTGAAGATTCATCTTATATATTGTTCCCTCTCCTCAAATGTCCCATTTCAAGAAGGCAGAGGCAAAAGGTATGGCTGTATCAGTGAGGTAACTTGGTGCAACAAACATGTTTGTGCACTGGAATAGGTATAGAATGGATTGGAGCCAGGGTGATATTTAGAAATCTATTACTACTGTCCAGGTAAAAGGTAGAGGCCCACAACTAGGACAGGTGTGAGATTAGACCACACTAGAAAAGCATAGGGGAAGGAAAAAATATAGGACTTTGCGGTGGAGGGGGAAAAAAGAAGGAAAGCACAGATAAGCATGGCTGAGCTTGCAATGATGAGTAATTGGAGGGATGATGGTGCAAATCATTTTGCATGTAACAACGTGAGGCCCAGAGAAACTGCTTGTCCACATCACCTACCTCCAAAACCCAGTGCTTTAAAAAGCCTTTGATAACTCCCCCTTACTTGTCTAGTTAGCAGAGCATTACTTTTAATGGCAAAAACTGCAATTACTTTTGCACCAACCTAATATTAACAGAAGATAGGAGTCATGAGTTAGGAGGAGAAGTTAGTCTGGAGGTGAGCTGGTGGGAGATTATAGGTCTGGTTTGGGATCTATTGATTTTAAGGTGCCAATGGCCATCTGGTCATTACTGAGCAGGCAGTTGGATTAGATTAGAGGTAGGACTACATTCCCAGGAATCACGCATAGTGGTGAGAATGAAATTCATGAGTAAGAGCAAGAGGGAGCTGGAGTTCTGAAGGGACTCCTTTCAGAGTGAAGCCTTGGCAAATGGCTATGTTTAAGAAGAACCTGAGGAAGAAGAGACAAGGATTGATTGATTGGAGGAGTAAGAAAGGGATCCTACTGTGCTTTGGAAATCCAGGGGTGCCAGATAGCTTATGTTTGCTCCTCCAGATTCACTCTCTACCCTTCTTCATTCTGCTGTCAGCCCCAGAGGCTACTACCCTGTATGGCATCATGACCTTTGTCTTCAGGATGCGTCTAGTCAGAGAGGATCAAGGAGTGGGGAAAGTGAGCGGTTGCCGCAAGCTGGCTGTGGTCCTTATCCAAAGGTCACTCATTGCTCCTCTCAAGGCACCTGCAAGGCCTGATTCTCTCTCCTTACAGGCTCCACAACTTTCCTTTTCCTCCTCCCTTTGGGCCCAAGAGGTAACTGCTCAGTTGCTATCTGAATTATTTCTATCCCTTGTTGTTCCCTTAACCCTGCCTTGTATTTAGTCCCTTCTAAACTCTCCTAAACTATCCTGATTTGAGTGTTCTGTTTCCTGTTGGAACCCAGACTGATATACTTGTTATACCTGGTAAATCCTAACATGAACAGTAAGTGTTGACTAGGCCTGTGACTGGGAATACTGAGGTTGTTCTATCCTTAATCAATAGCTCCTTTTACTGATTGGCATCAGCAGCAAAATTTAATTTCAACCATAATTCTATCTAGTCCTTGGACTCCTGTATAGATCCTGCCATGCAACTGAGTAAGAGGGGCCATTGGTAATCAAATTGAGCTGCCTAAGGTGAATCCCACACTTTTATAAAGATGCTGATTTATGCATGAAGAAAGTAAGTACACCCACAGATAAAAGGGAGGTATCCCTAGGTCTTGATTCACTCCAGATCCTACCAACGAAGTCCTCAGGCTTACTGACTCTCTTCCTCTAAATGTTTTAATCAAATCAGCTGAAGCCATCTATCTATCACCTACAGTTAGCCTTAATCTTGTTTCTAGAACCATTTCTGGCCCTAGGTAGGTGGGCATAATGTTATTCATTGATTCTACACTGAGTCACTCTTACTCCTCATCCTGCATTGATGTGGGGAACTCAGTCCCTAGTACTGTGTACCTACCTGCTTTGTACTTTCACTTCCAGGTTCTGAATTTTACTGCTGGAATTTCTTGACCTGAGCATTCCATCCATGTAAAGTACTGGTGATTGCTTGCACTCTCCCAAAATGGGTGCATACCCTGGATCTTGAGTACTGAGTCTAGTCAGCAGTCTTTGTCTTGGACTAACTTTTTGGTTGTGGATCTGTCTTGGACACTTACATCCTCATGTGCTCATTTTAGAATCAGATTGCTGTGCTCTGAGACTCACTTACAATCTAACCCAGCAGATCTGTCTTCATTCCTGAACCTGACAGGACATAATATGGCTCATTTCATTGCCACACAAGGTTTCCAGGAGATTAGTGGTATTAAGTACATTTTTCACACTATGCTATGTGTTTTGCAAAACTGTAAGCATGGACATTCCCCATATGTCAATTCAATAAGGAAGTTATTATTCTTGTTTTACCATGAAATAATAGAAGCTCCAATATGTTAAACAGCTTTTCCTAAATATGGAAAGGAAAAACCGGTACCAGCCACTGCAAAAACATACCAAATTGTAAAGATCATTGACACTATCAAGAAACTGCATCAACTAACGGGCACAATAACCAGCTAGCATCATAATGACAGGATTAAATTCACACATAACAATATTAATCTTAAATGTAAACGGGCTAAATGCCCCAATTAAAAAACACAGACTGGCAAATTGGATAAAGTGTCAAGACACATGGGTGTGCTGTATTCAGGAGACCCATCTCACATGCAGAGACACCTAGGCTCAAAATAAAGAGATGGAGAAAAATTTACCAAGCAAATGGAAAGCAAGAAGAAGCAGGGGGTGCAGTCCTAGTCTCTGATAAAACAGACTTTAAACCAACAAAGATCAAAAAAGATAAAGAAGAGTATTACACAATGGTAAAGGCATTGATGCAACAAAAACAGCTAGCTAACTATCCTAAATATATATGCACCCAATACAGGAGCACCCAGAATCATAAAGCAAGTTCTTAGAGACCTACAAAGAGACTTAGACTCTCACACAATAGTAGTGGGAGACTTTAATATCCCACTGTCAATACCAGACAGATCAATAAGACAGAAAATTAACAAGGATATTCAGGACTTGAACTCAGCTCTGGACCAAGCAGACCTAATAGACATCTACAGAACTCTCCACCCCACATCAACAGAATATGCATTTTTCTCAGCATTATATTACACTTATTCTAAAATTCACCACATAATTGGAAGTAAAACACTCCTCAGCAAATGCAAAAGAATGGAAATCATAACAAACTGTCTCTCAGACCACAGTGCACTCAAATTAGAACTCAGGATTAAGAAACTCATTAGAAACCACACAACTCCATGGAAACTGAACAACCTACTCCTGAATGCCTACTAGGTAAATATTGAAATTAAGGCAGAAATAAATAAGTTCTGTGGAACCAATGAGAATAAAAACACAATGTACCAGAATCTCTGGGACACAGCTAAAGCAGTGTTTAGAGGGAAATGTATAGCACTAAATGCGCACAGGAGAAAGTGAGAAAGATCTAAAATTGACACCCTAACATCACAGTTAAAAAGAACCAGAGAAGCAAGAGCAAACAAATTCAAAAGCTAACAGAAGACAAGAAATAACTAAGATCATAGCAGAAGTGAAGGAGATAGAGACACAAAAAACCCTTCAAAAAAAATCAATGAATCCAGGAGCTGGTTTTTTGAAAAGATTACAAAATAGATAGACCACTAGCCAGACTAATAAAGAAGAAAAGAGAGAAGAATCAAATAGATATAATAAAAAATGATAAAGGGGATATCACCACTGATCCCACAAAAATACAAAAAAAAAAAAAAGAACTACCATCAGAGAATACTATAAACACCTCTGCACAAATAAACTAGAAAATCTAGAAGAAATGGATAAATTCCTGGACACATACACCCTCCCAAGACTAAACCAGGAAAAATTTGAATCCCTGAATAGACCAATAATAAGTTCTGAAATTGAGGCAGTAATTAATAGCCTACCAACCAAAAGAAATCCCAGGACCAGATGGATTCACAGCCGAATTCTACCAGAGATACAAAGAGGAGCCGGTACCATTCCTTCTGAAACTATTCCAAACAATAGAACAAGACGTACTCCTCCCTAAGTCATTTTATGAGACCAGCATCATCCTGATGCCAAAATCTGGCAGAGACACAACAACAACAAAAAATGTCAGGCCAACACCACTGGCAAACCGAATCTAGCAGCACATCAAAAAGCTTATCCACGATTATCAAGTAGGCTTCATCTCTGGGATGCAAGGCTGGTTCAACATATGCAAATCAATCAACATAATCCATCACATAAACAGAATCAATGACAAAAACGACATGATTATCTCAATAGATGCAGAAAAGGCATTTGGTAAAATTCAACACCCCTTCATGCTAAAAACTCTCAATAAACTAGGTATTGATGGGACGTATCTCAAAATAATAAGAGCTGTTTATGACAAACCCACAGCCAATATCATACTGAATGGGCAAAAACTGGAAGCATAACCTTTGAAAACCGGCACAAGACAAGGATGCCCTCTCTCACCACTCCTATTCAGCATAGTATTGGAAGTTCTGGCTAGGTTAATCAGGCAAGAAAAAGAAATAAAGTGTATCCAAATAGGAAGAGAGGAAGGCAAATTGTCTCTGTTTGCAGATGACATGACTGTATATTTAGAAAACCCCATCGACTCAGCCCAAAATCTCCTTAAGCTGATAAGCAACTTCAGCAAAGTCTCAGGATATAAAATCAATGTGCAAAACTCAAGCAGTCCTATACATCAATAATAGACAGAGAGCCAAACCATGAGTGAACTCCCATTCACAATTGCTACAAAGAGAATACAATACCCAGGAATACAACTTACAAGGGATGTGAAGAACCTCTTCAAGGAGAACTACAAACCACTGCTCAAGGAAATAAGAGAGGACACAAACAAAAGGAAAAACATTCCATGCTTATGGATAGGAAGAATCAATATCGTGAAAATGGCTGTGCTGCCTAAAGTAATTTATAGATTCAACGCTATGCCCATCAAGCTACCATTGACTTTCTGCACAGAATTAGACAAAACTACTTTAAATTTCATATGGAACCAAAAAAGAGCCCGCATAGCCAAGACAATCCTAAGCAAAATGAACAAAGCTGGAGGCATCACACTACCTGACTTCAAACTATACTACAAGGCTACAGTAACCAAAATAGCATGGTAATGGTACCAAAACAGATATATAGACCAATGGAACAGAACAGAAGCCTCAGAAATAACACCACACATCTACCACCATCTGATCTTTGACAAACTTGACACAAACAAGCAATGATGAGAAGGATTCTTTATTTAATAAATGGTATTGGGAAAACTGGCTAGCCATATGCAGAAAACTGAAACTGGATCCCTTCCTTACACCTTATACAAAAATTAACTCAAGATAGATTAAAGACTTAAATGTAAGACCTAAAACAATAAAAATCATAGAAGAAAACCTAGGCAATACCATTCAGGACATTGGCATGGGCAAAGACTTTGTGACTAAAACACCAAAAGCAATGGCA
>NW_012103565.1:1041317-1051583 GCF_000951045.1 Mandrillus leucophaeus
AAAAAGTGGGTGAAGGATATGAACAGACACTTCTCATAAGAAGACATTTATGTGGCCAATAAACATCTCAAAAAAAAAAAAAAACAAAACTCATCATCACTGGTCATTAGAGAAATGCAAATCAAAACCACAATGAGATACCATCTCACACCAGTTAGAATGGCAATCATTAAAAGGTCAGGAAACAACACATGCTGGAGAGGATGTGATGAAATAGGAACAGTTTTACACTGTTGGTGGGAGTGTAAATTAGTTCAACCATTGTGGAAGACAGTGTGGCCTAGTTCCTCAAGGATCTAGAACAAGAAATACCATTTGACTCAGCAATTCCATTAGGGAGTATATACCCAAACAATTATAAATTATGCTACTATAAAGACACATGCACACGCATGTTTATTGCAGAGAACCAAATCATGCTAAATGAGCAAAGGAGAAAGCGAGAAAGATCTAAAATCGACACCCTAACATCACAGTTAAAAAGATTTTTAACTTTGTGGCATGTTTATTGCAACACTATTCACAATAGCAAAGACTTGGAACCAACCCAAATGCCCATCAATGATAGACTGGATAAAGAAAATGTGGCACATATACACTGTGGAATATTATGCAGCCATTAAAAAGGATGAGCTCATGTCCTTTGCAGGGACATGGATGAATCTGGAAACCACCATTCTCAGCGAACTAACACAGGAACAGAAAACCAAACACTGCATGTTCTCACTCGTAAGTGGGAGTTGAACAATGAGAACACATGGACACATGGAGGGGAACATCACACACCATGGCCTGTCAGGGGGTAGGGGGGCTATCGGAGGGATACCATTAGGAGAAATACCTAATGTAGATGACGGGTTGATGGCTACAGCAAACCACCATGGCATGTGTATATCTATGTGCGCATTCTGCACATGTATTCCAGAACTTAAAGTATAATTAAAAAAAGTTATTCTACTATTAAAAAAAAATAGCTTTGCCTAGGTAACTCAGTGGTAGAGGTGGGACAGCAGACTTCCTGGTAGGGATATCACTACAAATACAAATTACATCAATGCAAAGAAGGATGTTTGAGAGTTCAAGGAATTTAGAGTAAAACATAAATTTCTGGCTGGAATAGTTACAGATTAGTGAAGAGACGGGTCATAAGAAACATACAGGATTCTGATAGGTCTTTATATGGCTAGTATATTAATCAGAGAACCAATAGGATGTATATGTGGATGTGGAGAATGGGAGTGAAGGAAGAGAGAGATTGCCTTAAAAAATTGGCATATGTAATTGTGGGTGCTGACAAATCTGAATTCTGCAAGGCAGGCTGGGAGGGAAGAGTTGATATTACAGCCAGAGTCCCATGGCAGTCTGGAGGCAGACTTCCTTGTTCCTTGAGAGACCTCAGTCTTTTCATCTTAAGAATTTCAACTCTTTCTCCTAAGGCCTTCAGTTGATTGGATAAGGTCCACGCATATTATGAAGACTAATTTGCTTTACTCAAAGTTTACTGATTTAAATATTAATCTCATTTAAAAAATACCGTCACAGAGACATCTAGACAGGTGCTTGACCAAATATCTGGGTACCATGGCCTGCCCAAGTTGACACATAAAATTAACCATCGAAGCTAGAAAAAGGAAAGGCAGACTTGGGTAGGCTATAGATGTTAGGTGAATGATTTGGCATTTTAAATTATGTCATGTACATATAGCACCTGGGGCATAGTAGGCACACAAATTATAATTCCGTTTCTCTGTAGAAAGATTTTGAAAGTTGTAGGTAATTGAGTAGCATGATCAAAGCAACACTTATAAAAGACTCTTTTGGCCGGGCGCAGTGGCTCAATCCTGTAATCCCAGCACTTTGGGAGGCCAAGACGGGCGGATCACGAGGTCAAGAGATCGAGACCATCCTGGCTAACCCGGTGAAACCCCGTCTCTACTAAAAAATACCAAAAATACCAAAAAAATCTAGCTGGGCGAGGTGGCGGGCGCCTGCAGTCCCAGCTACTGGGGAGGCTGAGGCAGGAGAATGGTGTAAACCCAGGAGGCGGAGCGTGCAGTGAGCTGAGATCCGGCCACTGCACTCCAGCCTGGGCGACAGAGCAAGACTCTGTCTCAAAAAAAAAACTGGTAGCATTGGTATGATGTATTGAAATAGAATAAGACAAGGAGAAGGGATAACAGAACTCCATTGCCACGGATCAGGCATGAGGGAATAGATTGATCACTTACTATGTGTCAGGTATGTGATTTAGAAACATTATCTCATGTAATGCTCATAAGCATTCTGTAAAGTAGATACTACCTGATCAATGAAAACCTGAGGCTGGGCATGGTGGCTCACACCGGTAATTCCAGCATTTTAGGAGGCCGAGGCCAGAGAAACACGTGAAGCTAGGAGTAAGCGACCAGCCTGGGCAACAAAGTGAGACTCCATGTCTACAAAAAAATTTTTAAAATTAGCCAGGCATGGTGGCAGTCACCTATATCGTCGTAGCTTCTTGGAAGGCTGAGTCAAGAGGATTGCTTGAGCCTAGGAGTTCAAGGTGGCAGAGAGCTATAATTGCGCTACTGTACTCTAGCCTGGGCAAAAGAGTGAGACCCTGTCTCAATAATAATAAAGAAAGAAAACCTGAGACCTCCTCCCTCCCTCTGCCCAAATAAACTTGCCCAAGTTCTTACGATTAGTAAACGGTGGAGATAGGATTCAAGTTCAAGCCTGAACCAAACTAGGCTGTTAGTAACAAAAGATAGCAGCAATAGAACCGATTCTAATAACAATATGGAATTGAAAGAATTTGTCAACTAGTAAGTCTTAGTGATGGACAGAGACAAGGAGATAACTGCACAATTTTGAAACTGGATAGACTTTTAGCAGGAGAAAACTGGATCTTCAGGAAAAGTAGGATAGTCCGTATTTGGAGGTGGTTTTAGAAGAGTTAGAGATTTGGGATTTATTCAAGAAGTGTTCATTTAATGGCAACTGTGTGCCAAGCATCATTCTAGGCCCTAGAGATCTGTCAGTGAACAAAACAGACTAACACCCCTGTCTCTACAGTTCCCAGTGTGGAGAGACAAAAAATAAATAAGTAAATAAGTTTATGTCAGCAGAAAGCATTGTGGAGAAAAGTGGGAAAGGGGAATAAGCTAGGGTCAGGGTAGTCAGGGGATACCTCGTGGAGAATTCATTCAAGTGAAGACCTCAAGGGGGTGAGGAAACAAGTCATGTGGATGCCTGGGGGGTGGGGGGAGACACATTCTAGCCAGAGGGAACAAGAAGAGTGAGGGGAAGAAGAGTAACAGACAAGGTCAGGGTCTCATTGTGTAGGACCTTATAAATTGTAAAGAATTTGGCTTTTATTCTGAACAAGATTGGTGTCATGGATGTGACTTCTATTTTAAAAGCATCACTTTGGCTGCTGTGTTTAAAAGAATGTGAAGTGGAGATGGGCATGGTGGTGCACATCTGTAGTTCAAACTACCTGGGAGGCTGAGGTGGGATGCACTGGAGTGCTCAGGAGGCTGAAGCTTCAGTGAGAATGCTCAGAATGTTCTGTGTCGGCACTGATAGGTTCAAGGCTACAGACCTCATGGTGTTCATGCACTCCAGCCTGGGTGACGAAGTGAGGTCCCAGTCTCAAAAAACAAAAAACAAAAAACAAAAAAACCCAAAACCCAAAAACCAAAAAAAACAAGAGAGAGAGAGAGAGAGAGAGAGAGAAGTGGAATAAGGGCAGAAGCATCGAGATCAGTGAGGAGGCTACTATAACAACCCAGGAAGAGTTAATGGCGGCTTAGACCGGGGTGGAGGTGGTGAGAAATGGTCAGATACTAGATGTATTTTGTAAATAGCAGACCAGAAACGTTGAAGATTTGAATGTGAACTGTAAGAAGAAAATGTGTGCATTTCAGGGTAGAATATTTGTATTTAAGTAGCACTATCTAAAAGCTCCCAGTAACATTAAGACTGGAGTGTGAGGAAGGGGACAATAGTGAAGACAGAGATTTGAGAAACATTTACAGCAGTGCCATCCAAGTAAGGCAAACTTTAGAGAGGGTCTCTGAAGAAAAGTGCATGTGTCCAGTTAGAATGGCAATCATTAAAAAATCAGGAAACAACAGGTGCTGGAGAGGATGTGGAGAAATAGGAACACTTTTACACTGTTGGTGGGACTGTAAACTAGTTCAACCATTGTGGAAAACAGTGTGGCGATTCCTCAAGGATCTAGAACTAGAAATACCATTTGACCCAGCCATCTCATTATTGGGCATATACCCAAAGGATTATAAGTCATGCTGCTATAAAGACACATGCACACGTATGCTTATTGTGGCACTATTCACAATAGCAAAGACTTGGAATCAACCCAAAGGTCCATCAGTGACAGACTGGATTAAGAAAATGTGGCACATATACACCATGGAATACTATGCAGCCATAAAAAAGGATGAGTTAGTGTCCTTTGTAGGGACATGGATGCAGCTGGAAGCCATCATTCTCAGCAAACTATCGCAAGAACAGAAAACCAAATATCGCATGTTCTCACTCATAGCACTCATAGGTGGGAATTGAACAATGAGATCACTTGGACACAGGAAGGGGAACATTACACATCGGGTCCTATTTTGATGGGGGGGAAAGGTTGGTATTAGGAGATATATCTAATGTAAATGACGAGTTAATGGGTGCAGCACACCAACATGGTACATGTATACATATGTAACAAACCTGCACATTGTGCACATGTACCCTAGAACTTAAAGTACAATAATAATAATAATACTAATAAAAAGAAAAGTGGGTGTGTGTACAAGATGTAAATACACAGCCAGGGAACATAATGGAGGAGATTGAATCTTTAGCAATGTGAAGGTTTAGAGAGTAGGATGAGGAAGCAAGAGTGACAGGGTAATAGGATAT
Source organism: Mandrillus leucophaeus (assembly GCF_000951045.1). Lineage (NCBI taxonomy): Eukaryota > Metazoa > Chordata > Mammalia > Primates > Cercopithecidae > Mandrillus > Mandrillus leucophaeus. The sequence goes on from NW_012103565.1 coordinate 1,046,235, forward strand.
TTGCCATCATCAGTTCTAACTCACTAGATTTTGTACTTTGTGACTCAGTCTTTTAAAGAGAATGAGTCAACATAGTACTATTATTGCTATTTTTGGAAGTCTCCTACTAATGGTGATATTATCCAATCCTATTTGTGATTAAGGCATTTATCATTTGCATTATCACATAACACATCTAACAGTTGACAGAACTTTGATTTGACAAATCAGAGGAGTGACTAGTATTCTTTTACCTTTTGAATGCTTTTCTGTTTCAGGCTGCTTCATTTGTACATATGAAAAACGTGTTACACTCACCTGTGATGAGCTGTCTTCTTCTTCCCACAGGCAGTAACCTATTCCGGCTTAGATTCTTTTTTTATTTTTTAATGTATAAAACACTAGGATTAATTCACTGTTCATTTTTTGTGCTTATAAATCCTTAACAGGAGTGAAAGTGGCTTTCCCTTTATGTGTTCAAAGGACTCTGTGAATTATAGTTAAAAGCGAGTGTTACATAAGCAAGGACCTCTGTGCACAAACAAGTCCAAGATTTAGCGGCAGAGTGAGGCGTCTCCTCTTTTACAGAAAGAGGCATTGAACTATTCAGAATGTTCTGTGTCGGCACTGATAGGCTCAAGGCTACAGACCTCATGGAAGTGCGGAGTTTTCAACAAATGTCCTCCAACCTGACTAATTTGGATTTGGTTTTTCCTCACAGTCCCAGGTCAGCAATAATCTTTTTTTGCTTGCATCTCATCAGCTATGCTTACCACTGTGCAAACTCGCAGTTACAATTCAGTTAGGCCTCCTCTGCATCTCTACACCCTGTGAAGCATCCCCCTTACACCCTCCCTTTTCCACAGATCACAAAAATTTTTTTCAGCCTGGGAATGCTCCCTCCATCCCTTAACCCTTTCCTACTGCTTTGTCTGGATACATTTAGTGACCTAGAACATGTTTACATTATGATTATCATCATCAAGAAATATATTCTAATGCATAATGGATTCTGGTCTAAAGATTTTTTAATTTAGAAGCTTCAGGTTTCAGAAAATATATTTGTATATTTTCTTACCAATACTAATTAACATAAAACAGACTGGAATGAACTTGTAATAGCACTAGCCAGCATCAGTTGAGAGATTACCATATGCCAAGCATTTTCTATCTTTTAACTTGTTTAATTCTTAAAACAAGTATATGAGTCAGGTATTACTGTTATACCCATTTTACAGATAGGACAACTGAGTCTCAAACCATTATTAAATGTTATTAAACATGCAGGTCATACAGCTATAAATTGGATTTGAACTCAAGCTCTCTGCAGTCTACATGGAGTTCTTACACTCCTCTGCTTCTGTACTTGCTCAAGACGAACACTTCACTTATTTTTATAGCTGAGTCCTTTGAGTTTCTTAAGGGTGACAGCATTATTGGCATTTTGGACGGGATAATTCATGGTTGTGCAGGACAGTCAGTCCCACATTTTGTAGACTGTTTCATATCCTTAGTTCCTGGCACTGAAAGTCAGTGGTTCACTCTCTGACCTTCATCCATCATTGAGAAATGAAAAATGCCCTCATACCTTTCCAAATGTCTCCCAGTTAAATGTATCTGGCTGAGAATCTACAGGGGGAAAAGCCTGTATCAATTAAAAATAAATAAATGCATAAGCCCCTACTTCGTGTGTGTGTGTGTGTGTGTGTGTGTGTGTATACCAGAAGTTTTCCAAAAGTTTCATAAGTTTTTATAAATAAGTTTATAACTTTTAACAACTACTATAACTTTAAAAACACAGCAACATAAATGAAAGGCAGATAAAAGAATCAGGTATGAAAATTAGGTCTTTTTTAGGTATGGCTGCAATGCTCCTCTTTATTATTTGTGAATAAACAATTTTGAGGCTAAAGATCATGTATAGTTTAATACTCATTATAAAGTAAGATAAACTCTACTGTTTACCCATCTGCCAAGCAAACTTTTTTTTTAATAGTGCAAAGGTAAACTTAAATTCAGCCTGTGCCAAATCTCAAAGTCACACATGTGAAAGTCATGATTTTTTTCCTATGTTTATTTTTGGCCGTCAAACTTCAGACCACTACACAAATGCCTGTTGCCTTTTTATCAGCTCCAATCCTTCCTTAACAAAACCATAATACGCAAAAATATTTAGTAGAGTAAAAATGAATTTTGGGGTCTTGTCTTTTCTAAGTTATGCCAGGTACCCTTTACGAGACTTTACAATTGGAGCTAAATCTTCACGGTCATCACATAACGAAACCACTTACAAGGCTGAAATGTGAACTTTTCTTAACTCCATTTTTAAATGACTCATTCTCAAGGATGTTATAACAATGCTCTGAGCTATGTACTGGGAGGAACACATTTATTTAAGGAGGAAAAAGGGTCAATTATAAGACGTATCTTGAAATAGATACACTTAGAAGTTCCATCCCCTTTTCTTCACTTAGCCTACCAGCTTTAAACAAAATATTTTATAATTTTATGATGTATCTTAGGAATTGTCAATAACATAACAACATTAGGTTTTGTTCTTGCCCTCTATTGCCTAGATGTTTTGCAATATGCTCTCAGTGCTTGAATAACATAGCAGATGAGATGCCTTGATGTCCCTGAGGACTTAAAATTTAGGCCTCTTATTATTAGAACCATTTAATGATGATGTTGAGATTTAAAATAAGAATATCCCTTTGAAAGCTATGATATGACAGACAAACCTACATACTCTGTGATAGAGCAGAGTGTTGAAATACATATTATAAATCAGGCAAAATGAAAGCAACTCACAAAAAATGTTTTAGTAGTTTCTTAACATTTGATTTATTGAAACTTCCCTAAAATAATTTTATACCTGAGAAAATAAGGCAGATCATACTTTAGAAAATACCTTATCCATGTGTGTATGCATTTTTATTTCATTTTTAAACATCTAACATGTCACCCATTTTTACTTACCCTTTCTTTGAGTAAGGGTTAGAGATAGCTCAGAGAAATAGGGCATTGCTTGCACTTTCCAGGCCCTTTTTTGTGAAAGAATATGGCAGTATTCTGTAACTGGAATTTCTGGTGGCTTCCTGCCAGGGGAGTTTGCTTAACTTGATCTGTGAAAAAGAGCAAACTACTGGATCTGAATAGGTTTCAGATTCCTTATGAAGGTGAAAATGGTCCTTAAAGTATAAAAGGATCTTGTTGGTGAGAAATAAAGAGCACTTTACCTTAAATTAAAATTTTTTATCTGCAAAAGGCTGAATGGATTAAAGGGAGACAGAAAGTAACAAGAGTGAAATGTTTAGGAGAAGCTCAAGATGAAAAAAATCTATTACTGTAGAATGAGGGTTCTACCTAGAAAAATATAGATGAACTGGACTAGGAGTTTAGAATAAGGCAGGTAACCTAATCATTCACTAATTCAACAAATATTTGAGCAGATATTATAATAAGTAAGACATGGTCTCAAGCTCTGCTATGCACTGGAACTGAGTATTGAACCAAGGGCTCAAGAGTCAGGAGTGGTTTTCTGAACTGGGTTTGGAACAGTGATAAGGAGTCTAGCTAGATAAGGGGATGCTGAGGATGGCAAATGGAGTTCTGGGGGAGAGGGCAATGCAGAAAGGAGAGAACTGTATTAGCAGTCAGAAAGGATATAGTTATCCTGAGAAACTACAATTTAAGCTTAGAGAAATGAGTACACATTCTATTTATGTGGGAAGGGAAGGAACATAAAACAAGTTGGGTATTACAAAGATTCTAAAATGGAGATCATGAAAAACTAGAAAGAAATATAAATATGGAAGGAGTAAAGAAAACAAGTTAGAAAAGTACCATCTGAATGGTTAAGAAATTTAGGAAAAAATGGAAAGAATTAAACATGTGCATTTTATTTCAGTTATTTCTAAAATATATTTATACCTAAGCAAATTATTAGGGGGAAGGGAGGAATAGGGAGATATTTGTTAAAGGATAGAAAATTACAGCTAGACAGGAGGAATAAGTTCTAGTGTTCTACACCATGTATAGATGTAGGATGACTGTAGTGAACACTAACATAGTTTCAAATAGCTAGGAGGATATTGAATGTTCCCAACACAAAGAAATGATAAATGTTTGGGATGATGGATATACTAATTACTCTCTCTGATCACTATAGATTATAGGGATCCAAACATCACAATGATGAATATGTACAATTACTATTTGTCAAGAAAAAATAAAATTAAACGAATTCTCCTTCATCGTTGAGCCTGACTTCAAGCAGTGAGAATGTTGCCAATGAAATGATAGTGCTGACATAAGTACCATTAGAAAGAACAAGACACATGCTAAATTGGGGTAAAGCAGGGGTTGTGGCATCGGTATGAAAGAAGTGAAATTAGGCTAAATGAAATAAGTTAAAGAAAGACAAAGGTTATCTAAAATAAGCTGAGTTACAGGTGATGGGAAAAATCTAAGTCAAGAAAAAATAAGCAAGAAAAAGTTCAAAAGAAAAAAGCATGTACAACTTACTGGTGGAACTATGGTGCTTAAAAACTGCAATTTGAAGAGAGAGAGAGATATATATACACACACACACACATGCATATTAATTAATTGGATAATAGAGTCAGGTATTTTAGTAATTATGTAGAAAAAATAAATCTTGCAATGAAGGGGAAAACTTTGGGTTTGAACTTTATACATTGACTGAATTCATCACTTACAGAATGAATTCAATGAACTTTTAGAATGGCTAGATTCCCTTCCTTTTTTACACATACACATACATCCACTCCTTTCCTATTTAGTTCACATTAAAGAAAATAATTAGGCAAAGGTTTTATATGAACTCTTTTGCCCACTTATTTAAAAATTTAAAAACAATGACTTACACGATTAAAGTCCAGTATAACAAAACATTGGATTGTTTTTTAGCTTTTTGTTTTATCATTGTATTGACTGCACACATGTATCTTGTGAGAGATGTTAGTCTAGTTGTTTTCATATCTATGAAATTCTGCTCACATTTTTTATTTATGTGTGAAAAATGATTTTAAAAATATACAAAATGACAAATAAATATTTGTCTTTTTCCTCTTGTTGCTTCACAAAATCAAGTACCCAATATAAAACTTCTGGTATTGCCAATCATGTCATCTGCAAACAGGGACAATTTGACTTCTTCTTTTCCTAACTGAATACCTTTTATTTCTTTCTCTTGCCTAATTGCCCTGGCCAGAACTTCCAACACTATATTGAATAGGAGTGGTGAGAGGGGGCACCCCTGTCTTGTGCCAGTTTTCAAAGGGAATGCTTCCAGTTTTTGCCCATTCAGTATGATATTGGCTGTGGGTTTGTCATAAATAGCTATTA
>NW_012103565.1:1054503-1075217 GCF_000951045.1 Mandrillus leucophaeus
TGATGTACTGATGGGGTTTTGGTGTGGGTGTCCTTTCTGTTTGTTAGTTTTCCTTCTAACAGTCAGGACCCTCAGCTATAGCTCTGTTGGAGTTTGCCTGAGGTCCACTCCAGACCCTGTTTGCCTGGGTATCAGCAGCAGAGGCTGCAGAAGATAGAATATTGCTGAACAGCGAGTGTTGCTGATTTTTGCTCTGGAAGCTTCATCTCAGGGGTGTACCCCACCGTGTGAGGTGTGAGGTGTCAGTCTGTACCTAGTGGGGGATGTCTACCAGTTAGGCTACTCAGGGGTCAGGGACCCACTTGAGCAGGCAGTCTGTCCGTTCTCAGATCTCAACCTCCATGCTGAGAGATCCACTGCTCTCTTCAAAACTATCAGACAGGGGCATTTACCTCTGCCAAGGTTTCTGCTGCTTTTTGTTTAGGTATGCCCTGTCCCCAGAGGAGGAGTCTACAGAGGCAGGCCGGCCTCCTTGAGCTGCAGTGGGCTCCACCCCAATTCAAGCCTCCCAGCAGCTTTGTTTACCCACTTAAGACTCAGTAATGGCGGGCACCCCTGCCCCAGCCTCGCTGCCGCCTTGCAGTTAGATCTCAGACTGCTGTGCTAGCAATGACGGAGGCTCCGTGGGCATGGGACCCTCTGGGCCAGGTGTGGGATCTCCTGGTGTGCCGTTTGCTAAGACACTTGGTAAAGCGCAGTATTAGGGTGGGAGTTACCAGATTTTCCAGGTGTTGTGTGTCTCAGTTTCTCTTGGCTAGGAAAAGGGATTCCCTTCCCCCTTGCGCTTCCCAGGTGAGGCGATGCCTCGCCCTACTTCAGCTGTCTCTGGTCAGGCTGCACCAGCTGACCAGCACCGATTGTCCAGCACTCCCCAGTGAGATGAACCTGGTACCTCAGTTGAAAATGCAGAAATCACCTGTCTTCTGTGTCACTTATGCTGGGGGCTGGAGGCTGGAGCTGTTTCTATTTGGCCATCTTGGGTGCACCTGCTTTTTTTTTTTTTTTTTGAGACAGATTCACTGTGTTGCCCAGGCTGGAGTGCAGTGGCGCAATCTCCACTCACAGCAACCTCCAATTCCCAGGTTTAAAGCGATTCTCCTGCCTCAGCCTCCCAAGTAGCTGGAACTACAGGTGCTCACCACCACTCCTGGCTAATTTTTTGTATTTTTAGTAGAGATGGGGTTTCACTGTGTTAGCCAGGATGGTGTGGATCTCCTGACTTCCTGATCCACCCGCCTCAGCCTCCCAAAGTGCTGGGATTAAAGGCGTGAGCCACCATGCCCAGCTAATTTTTTTGTATTTTTAGTAGAGACGGGGTTTCACCATGCTGGCCAGGCTGGTCTTAAATTCGTAACCTCAGGTGATCCACCTGCCTCAGCCTCCCAAAGAGCTAGGATTACAGACGTGAGCCACCGTGCCCGGGCTTTTTTAACTTTTTGACTCGCCTGTAATAACACTTAGATTAAATCACATGGCCAGGCTTGGTGTCTCATGCCTGTAATCCCAGCACTTTGGAAGATCGAGGCGGGCAGATCAGGAGGTCAGGAGACCGAGACCATCCTGGCTAAGATGGTACAACCCCGTCTCTACTAGAAATACAAAAATTAGCTGGGGGTGGTGGCTTGCACCTGTAGTCCCAGCTACTCAGGAGGCTGAGGCAGGAGAATAATTTGAACCCGGGAGGCAGAGGTTGCAGTGAGCTAAGATCATGCCACTGCACTCAAGCTTGGTGACAGAGTGAGACTCTGTCTCAAAAAGAAAGAAAAAAAGAAAAAAAGAAAAAACAAACCAACACACACACACACACACACACAACTGGATGCAGTGGCTCACACCTGTAATCTCAGCACTTTGGGAAGCTGAGGCAGGCGGATTGCTTGAGTCCAGGAGTTCGAGACCACCCTGGGCAACATGGTGAAACCCTGTCTCTACTAAACATACAAAAAATTAGCTAGGCATGGTGGTGCATGCCTGTAGTCCCAACTACTCGGCAGGCTGAGGTGGAAGAATTACCTGAGCCCAGGAAATTGAGGCTACAGTGAGGTGTGATAGCACCACATCTGCCTGGGCAACCAGAGTGAGATCCTGTCTCAAAACAAAACAAACTCCCCAAAAGAAAAAACAAACACACACACATTGTATCCCTGTACAAAAATATTTCCCTTCTTTATAGCCTTATTCTATATGCTATTTTCTATTTATTTACTTTATAAACTTGTTGCTAAAAACTAAGACACAAACACACACATTAGCCTAGGCCAGCACAAGGTCAGGATCCTGAATGTCATCATCTTCCATCTCCACATGGTGTCCTGCATGGTCTTCAGAGGCAATAACAGGCATGGAGCTGTCGTCTCCCACCATAACAATGCCTTTGGATACCTCCTGCAGGAGCTGCCTGAGGTTATTTTACAGTTAACCCTTTTTTTTTTTATAAATAGAGGAACATATTCTAAAATAATGGTAAAAAGTTTAATATACTAAATATATAAACCAGTAATAGTCATTAATGATCAAGTATTATGTACTGCACATAACTGTATGTACTTTACTTTTATATGACTGGCAGTATAGTAGGTTTGTTTACACCAATTTATCACCACAAACATATGAGTAAGCTGTTGTGCTCTGACATTACAATTGATGTCACTAGGCCTAAGAATTTTTCAGCTCCATTATAATCTTATGGAACAGTTGTACATGTGGTGCATCCATGATGTACAATAAACAAATATTTTCCAACTCATAAAACACAAGTAGAGGAAAAAGTTACTTATATTTTTAAATTTTTGAGACTATAGTGCACATTCATTATCCATTGTCCAAATGATAATCTGGTTAATCATATTAGTTTTAAAAGTTGTAGTACCAGTATTTTAGTGCCAAATGGCAGTTTCATAAAAATTTGTTCTTCTACTAAAAGTTATCTTATTACCACATTGGATTCATTGCATGTATGAAAACACTGCACAATTACTATGAAAGAAATTTGGAAACATTATCACTTATCTTTTCTAACACAGTAAGAGCTCCCCATTTTTCAGCATCTACTAGATGACAGGTATAAGCCAGGAACCACACATACATTCTTTCTAATCTTGGCAACAGCCCTGCAGTGACAGAGATCACCAGTCAGTCCCACTCCCACCCAACACCTACCCTCTCCTTCCTTACTAATTCCCTGAGTTTGGTTGGAAGTGGCCATATGTGCAGCCAAAAACTACATTTCCCAGCCTCCTGTGCAAATAGAATTGCCCATGTGATATAGTTGGCCAATCAGATCAATAATTGGCCACTTAGACACAGTTCTAGAAAAATCTCTTTTTTTTTTTTTTGAGACAAAGTTTTGCTCTTGTTGCCCAGACTAGAGTGCAATGGCCCAGTCTCGGCTCACTGCAACCTCTGCGTCCTGGGTTCAAGTGATTCTCCTGCCTCAGCCTCCCAAGTAGCTGGGATTACAGGCACCCACTGCTACACCCGGCTAATTTTTGTATGTTTAGTAGAGATGAGGTTTTCACCATGTCGGTCAGGCTAGTCTCGAACTCCTGACCTCAGGCAATCCACCCACCTTGGCCTCCCCAAAGTGCTGGGGTTACAGGCATGAGCCAGAAAATCTCTTTTTTAAGGAAGGCCAGCTCAGCTGGTATGCTTTCTTTTCCCCTTCCTATTACTTCTACCAAACCAAATCTACAATACTTGAGGTGAATTAGGTAATTATGAGTTGACAAGCACATATTGAGAATGACTGAACAAGAAAACAGAAAGCTTAATGTTCCTGATGACATTATGAAGTACACAGTGGACAGATGAGGCCTGGACTGACTACCTCAGACATATGTGATAAAAATAACACTTGTTTTTCAGGTGAACCCTTGTTATTCCCAGATGAATGCAACTCTCAATTGATTCATCTGCAAAGAAAATGTTGACTTTTAAATTAGTGTCTGACAAGAGATAACCCAGCTGGTAGAAAATAGAATAATTTGATACATAGATATCAGAAGAATTAATGATCTGATTTAAAAGTGTTTTGAGATCCTTGGATTTAAAGTGTTATATATCATGGAGAAGACATAATGTTAAGGGCTATATAAACATTTCCCTTAATTTTATTTCAATAAGTTTCTACCTTGGGCAAGTTTCTTTAATCCTAGTTCTCAGTTTACTCATTTTTAAAAAATTAGAGACAGATGGGGTCTTGCTATGTTGCCCAGGCTGGAGGGCAGTGGCTATTCACAGGTGCCATCCCACTACTGATCAGCATGGGAATTTTGACCTGCTCCATTTCCAGATTGGACCGTTTCACCCCTCCTTAGGAAACCTGGTGGTTCCCTGTCCCGAGAAGTTACCATATTAATGCCAAACAGTGCAGACACCTGCTTGGCATAGCACACTATAGCCCAGAACTCTTGTGCTCAAACAGTTCTCCTGTCTCAGCCACCTGAGTAGCTGAGACTAAAAGTGCACACCACTCTGCCTGTCCATTTACTCATTTTTAATACTAGAGAAGTGCACTCAATTATTTCTAAGATTCCTTACAGAGAAGACTATTAACATGCTGTACACATTGGCTTATCATGAAAAAACAATGATGATGATAACCTAACCTGCTCCTAAATGCATAATTCCTCATAATCTTGTGAATACAAGTGAGCCACAAATGTTCATGACACAAACTTTAGGATGTAACAATCATATTCTCCCTAAGACTTAGAGGAACAGTTTAAGAAGATATGTAGTATTAGATGCAGTATTGAGGATTCACATGAAAGTGCTAAAAGAATGTGGACTTCAGTCTTTATTTTTGCTTTTCTAGATAGATTATGTTTTTATTAAAAGAATGATCAAAAGTACCATACAAAATACAACACAGGATATAGTGAAAGTTCCCTTATCCAACACTGGTATTGTGATTGGTGAAGGGAAAACGTCAATTTAAATAGAGATATTTAAAAATGATATATATATCTCTTTAATTTTAAATTTTAACTTAAACTACAAATGTATTTCATTTGCCAGCAAAATATCTGTAGATTTCTACTCACTTTTTCGAGGCTTTTGCAGTTGTTTTGCTTACACTTAATTGGGCAGTAATTTCTTTAGTGACTGACTTTTGTTTCATATTTCACTGGTTTACATATTTAACTAATTAATTTCAATAACAAGTTTAATTGGTATAAGCAGGTTTGAGAAAAAGGCAACTGACTTCAGTAGCATGAAACTTGTAGTGGAAGCAGAGGTTCACAAATGTATCAGAGGGAATTCTACTAGTTTTGAGCTACAAGCATGTGTTAAAGAACAAGAGCCAGACATGATGATTTGTACCTGTAGTCCAATTACAAGGGACGCTGAGGCAGGAGAATCACTGGACCCCAGGAGTTCGAGGCTGCAGTGAGCTATGATCATGCCATTGCACCCAAGCCTGGGCGACAGAACAAGACCCTATCTCTAAAAAGAAAAAGTAAAAAAGGAACAAGAAGCATCAGTTAATCTGGCAAATTAAGTAGATGTAATGAGAGCTCCTTATGTGCCTATCATCAGTGACAGATATTGCATAATAGGATATTAAGCTATTTTATTCACACTTTTAGAACATGGGTCTTTGGAGATTAGTGAACTGAATATTAAAATGATATTCTCACTAACATCCCCTTTAACCTTCCCATTTTCCTGTGAGCAAATTCCTGCCTAACAAGATACTTTGTTGATGGTCTCCCTGACATTTTCCTTTATGCCTGTATCTCCCTTGAATCCCGGTTCCTATAGTCATCACAGGGTTGGGAGACCTGTCCCTAACCCCCAATTCCCACAGGTGGGCCAACAATAAGTACTGTCATACTTACCCAGCACCTAGCCTCTGAATTCAGATCCAGGTTCTTGTTCCATTTTGCTTTGTGACCTTGGACTATGTTAATTAATATTGCTTAGTTTCCATTTCTTTTTCTGAAAAAGTAGGAACACTTAGCTTACAGGTGTGTTAGATTAAATGACCTTGGGGAAGCTCTTACACAAGTAGACAGTGAAGTGTCTGTTTTCTTTAATGCCATTTCCTTAATATCAGTAATATTTTGCCTTTGCCTATTACTTCCCATCACATTCCTGACACAGCGCTCTGAACCCTCACAGGCATGCTTGTTGAATCTCCTAGAGGTTGACCACCTGCTTGCCAGCGTGGCATCTCTGCCCATCAAGAATTCAGATGACTCGCTTGTCCATATTATTCCCATAGCTACCAAAGCAATCTCCCTGAAGAACTTGGCTGGGTTTTTAGTCTCACTGGTTAGTGTGGGCAGCTCTCCACTTCTTACAGCTCCCTCTGCATACATCCTCTCCACCTCTGATTTCCTCTATAATTGTCATTCAACACATATTAAACATTTACTAAATACTGGTTATATTAGGGTTCTCCAGAGAAAAAAAGCAATGAAAGATCTATCGATCTATCTATCTATCTATCTATCTATCTATCTATCTATCTATCTATCTATCTATAAATCATCCATCTGGCTATCTATCTATCTATCTATCTATCTATCTATCTATCTATCTATCTATAAATCATCCATCTGGAGGTTTATTATAAGGAATTGACTCACATGATTATGGAGACTAAATCCCAAGATTTGAAGTTGGAAAACTGGAGACCAGGAGAGTCAGTGGTATAGTTCTAGTCTTCCCCGAAGGCCTGAGAACCAGGAGAGCGGATGGTAAAGTTGCAATCTGAAGGCAAGTGGGCTCAAGGCCTGAGAAGAGCCAGTATTACAGTTTGAGCCTGAAGTCAGAAAAACACCAATGTTCCAGCTCAAAGGCAGTCAGGCAGAAAGAACTCTCTCTTACTTAGCCTTTTTGTTCTATTTAGCCCTCAACTGATTGCATGAGGTCCACCCACATTAGGAATGGCAGTTTGCTTTACTTAGTCTACAGATTCAAATGTTAATCTCATCCAGAAACACCCTCATAGACATACCAAGAATAATGTTTGAGCAAATATCTGGGTATCCTGTGATCCAGTCAAGTCGACACATAAAATTAACCATCACACTGGGAATTGTGCTAGTTACTTTGCTCGTATTCTTGTCATTATTTCTGGTCTCAGAGAAGTCATTGCTCCATCTTTCACATCCTAATGGCCCCACCTATGAAGCTGACCCTGATCTCTCCTGCTCCAGAGAGCTGCCATACCAATTATACCTTTCTCACAGCCTCAGTTTTTCCTTGCTCTTTTTCTACCTAAAAACATATTCAAGTTTTTCCTTCATATTTTCTAGTGCAAAAAGAGAAGTTATATATTCTCTGACTTCATTCACTAAAACTCCTAGTGATCTAATTTACCTTATTTCTTCTGTATCTATATTCCATTAAAAAGACTTATAAAAGTCAACAATGGCTTTCTCAATCTAACAGTCTTAGTCTTTGCTTCATTTGATGTTTTGGTAATTTTTTTTTAAAAACCTACTTGCTTTTCTAAGAGCAAAAGAGAAATTATTCTTTTCTCTTTGCTTTGACAAGTCAGGTCCCTTGTTCCATACCGTCTTCTCTGCTAATTTTTAAAGTTCCTCTTTCTTGTCCTTTTTCCTTGGGTAAACGTTCCTTATAGTATTTTGAACTCTTTTTTTTTGGGGGGGGGGCATTTATCAAATTCCACTCCATGTTTTAGTTATTTCAATAGTATAGGCTCAAAAGGGAATCACCTAGACTTTGGCTATCTCTATCAGAAAGATTTTCCTGGTTAAAATGTTGTAACATATACATGCAAGCTTTAAGAGAATGGTTCAGATCTCTAATAATTCTGTATGCAGGCTTATGTAATTTGCAAAGCTATTAAAAAATTCTAGCTGAAACAGTTTCTCTCAAAAACTTTTGTAAACTGTTTTTCCACGGAGAATACTGCATATATAAACTGACTTAACTTTGCAGGTAAACAATCTGGCCATATGTATAAAGAGCTCTAAAAACCCATTAATAAATTCCCATTCTTGACATTCATCCTAAGGAACTAATTGGAGATGCCTTAAGTCATCCCTGACTCCTTTCTCTCAAACCCCACACTAAGCCAATAAAAACCCATTTCTCACCACCTTTACTGTTATCCCCACTGTCCAAAAGCCAACATCATTGCCTACCTGGATTACAGCAATAACCTCCTGACTTTTCCGTTTCTACCCTCTATAGTCTACTCTCACAGAATAGCCAAAATGATCAGATAGCCCTCTGTGCACAACCCTCCAATGCTCTCCTATCTCTGGGCATAGAGGCCAAATTCCACTTAGCCACAGAAGGTCCTCTTGGACTTCTTCACCTCCTACAGCTTTCCTATGAACTCCGTGTCAGCTATTCTGGCCTCCTTGCTGCTGTTCCTTAAATATGCTAGATCCACTCCAAACTCAGGGTCTTTACATGCTTCTCTTTGCCTAGAATGTTTTTCTCCAATATCCACCTGGTTTGCTGCCTCACCACCTTCAGGTATTTGATCAAATGTCATTTTCTCTTTCTTTCCTGACCATCCTATTTAAAACTATAATCCCAAGGCCCCTATATCATCACTTCTTATTCCCCATCCCTGATTTAGTTTTCTCCAGAGTACTCATCACTATTTGATGTAATTTATAGTTTACGTCCTTATTGTCTCTCTTTCCTCCTCCCCATGAGGTCAGGGACTTTGTACTGTTTGTTCACTAATGTATCTCCAACATCCAAAGCAGTAAATAGTGTTCAAAGAATAGTAGTTGAATTATTACAAATATCTATGTATAGAGCTGTCCAATGCAATGTTATTTATAAAACTAAAACATTTAGAAATTAACAAAATGTCTTGTCATAAGAGGAAAATAAATCAGAATATATCTATGGGATAAATTATGCACTTATGAAAAGTCATAATTTTACAAATTATTTAATGATATGAAAAATGCTCACCTTACGCTGTGGAAAAAACAGGAAAAAAAGAATACATAATAAAACCCCACTTTTATTTAAAACATAGAGGAGGGAATATATACAAAAATGTTATTAGTGGCTATATCTGGGTAGTGAGGTTAGAAGTGATATTTGTTTTTCTCTCTTATATTTGTATTTGCAAATGCTTGACAATAAGTTCTTTTAAATTCAAAAAAGACAGAAAATTGTAAAGCTTTGAGGAAAAAAATGTTTCCTCATTCATTTTCTTTTTAATCCCCTCTAATCTGAATGAATTTCTCACTCCAGTTAGAGATACAATTTGCACATATCTTTTGGCACTGATCATATTCTGCTAGTGTTTTGTATCTTTATTTCCTCTATTAGGCCATATATTTTCTGAAGGCAAAAACCATGTCTTATTTACAATTTTAGAGCCTATAAAACCTATCTCTACATTCAATAATTAGCTGAAAGAAAATGTTTTAATAGCCAGGAATAATGTATAAATGTGTAGTATTAGTTGCTTAAGGAAGCCATCAAGTTACGTAATTTTCCTAAAATGATCTGATGTCCCTCTTGACCACTTGGAAATATTTAAGGTTTAAAGCTATATTATTAATAGAATGATGACTGCAGTATAAGCATTTTTAGGTTTTGGCCCATCTTCCTGTTGCCTTTATTTATATATATTTTATTATCTGTTGATACATTATATTAAAATTTTTGATTCTGTAGTAAATTTGGAAATGGTAGATTTCAGGACACATTATGTTAGTTAGGTTATGTTAGTTAAGCTGGCATAACAAATAGACCATGGCACAAATGGATCCAAAACATAATGACTCACATACAACAGAAGTTTATTTCTTGCTTTAAGGGTGGATGTTCCTGGTTGGCTGACAGTTTTTCTCCACATATTTAGGGTCCCAGTGCCTTCTAATTTATGGCTTCCCAGGTTATACAGCATTGTCCACTGTATGCTATTTGTATTTACAAATCTCTGCTTCCAGCATGTTAGGTTGTAAATGTAGTGAGGGCACAGAATTGCCAGACTCAGCAAATAAAAACACAGGAAGCCCAGTCAAATTTGAATTTCAGATTATCAACACATTTGGTATATATTTTAGTATAAGTATATTCCAAATATCACACAGTATGTTTAGTATAAGTATCACATAAACATATTTATACTAAAAAATTATGTGTTTTTATCTGAAATACCAATTCAGTTGAGTCCTGTGTTTTCTCTGGTAACCCTATGAGGGTGGTGATTCCATCTATCTCAGTTACGACTGAATCCCCAGAATCTAAAACAGTACCTGACTACTATAAATAAGATCAAGAAGTATCTCAATAACATTTAATGAATAATTGATTTTCTGTCAATCAGAACCCTTATTAGCAAAGAATACTGATTAATACTAATTAATACTAATACTGCTATTAATAAGGATTTGTATTAAGCATTAGTGAGGGATACATATTAATACTTGTTATTAATAAGAATATTTATTAAGTATCAGCAAAGAATATTTACCAACAGATAATAATTTAATATCAGCATAGCAAACTGCAAATGTTTAACTAAAGTTCATGTCTTAGTCAGTTTAGGCTGCAATTACAAAATACCATAAAACTGGCGGGCACAGTGGCTCACGCCAGTAATCCTAGTACTTTGGGAGGTCGAGGCGGGTGGATCACTTGAGGTCAGGAGTTCGAAATCAGCCTGGCCAACATGGTGAAACCCCGTCTTTACTAAAAATATGAGAAAATTAGCTGGGCGTCATGGCAGGCACCTGTAATTCCAGCTACTTGGGAGGCTGAGGCAAGAGAACTGCTTGAACCTGGGAGGTGGAGGTTGCAGTGAGCCAAGATTGTGCCACTGCACTCTGGCCTGGACGACAGAGCGAGACTCTGCCGAAAACAAAACAAAACAAAACAAAACGAACAAACCATAAACCAGATTGTTTATAAAAACAAATTTATCATACTTGTGGAGACTAGGAAGTCCAAGATCAAGGTGCCGGCAGATTTACTGTCTGGTGAGGACCTGGTTTGTAGATGGTGCCTTCTTGCTCTGTCCTCACGTGAGGTGAATGAGCTCCCCCAGGCCTCTTTTAAAAAGGCACTAATCTCATTCATGAGGTCTCTGCCTAATCACCTCCCAAAAGTCCTGCCTCTTAATATCATCACCTTGGGGGTCAGGATTTGAACATATGAATTTTGATGGGACACAAACATTCAGACTACAGCACTTCAGTAAAATAAATAGATAAAATTGGGTTTTCCTTAGGTATCTGCACAGCTCTGTCCAGTCTCTACTGAAACATCATTGACACCCTCAGTGACACCTTTCCCTGTTCTCCATGTCTTAAACTCCAAACCTCCTCCTTCTGCAGCACTTCATTTCCTTTCCCTGCTTTATTCTTCCTTTTTAACACTTAATGTGAATATACCACATATTACACTTATTTGTCTATCTTTCTCACCAGAATGTAGACTTCATAAGGACAGGCATTACTTCCCGTTTTATTCATTGCTACATTCCCAGCTCCTACACATAGCAGACAGTCAATAAATATTTGTTAAGCAAATGACTGAATAAACACCATTTGTCCTTTAGAAATGAGTTATACATCTTATTAGAATATAGTTATCAGTAGCTTGATGATATTCACCTTACATGACACAAGATGACTTTAATCACACAATATCATGATTCTGCTTGCATCAACTCAGTTCACCAAGTCCTGTCCATTCTATCATCACAATGTCTTTGATAATCCTCTTCTCACCTTCCCTGTTGCCACTTCCTAAGCGCTTTAATGTGTTCTGTGGATTAATGCAGAAATTGTCAACTGGGCGCAGGGGCTCATGGCTGTAATCCCAGCACTTTGAGAGGCTGAGGGTGGGTCTCTCGAGTCAAGGAGTTTGAGACCAGCCTGGGCAACATGGCAAAACCCTGGCTCTACTAAAAACACAAAAATTAGCTGAGTGTGGTGGTGCATGCCTGTAATCCCAGCTACTTGGAAGGCTGAGGCACGAGAATTGCTTGAACCTGAGAGGCGGAGGTTGTAGTGAGCAGAGATTGTGCCACTGCACTCCAGGCTAGGTTACAGAGTGAGATTCCACCTAAAAAAAAAAAAAAAAAAAGAAATTGTCTAACTAGTCTCCTTACCCATTGTCTTCTCATTCTAATCCATTCTCCAAATCACTACTGAATTTATCTTTCTAAAATAAGAATCTGATTATTGGGTGTGTTTTGCATTGCTATAAAAGAATACCCAAGGCTGGGTAATTTATAAAGAAAAAAGGTTTACACCGGGCACTGTGGCTCACGCCTATAATCCCAGCACTTTGGGAGGCTGAGGTAGGCAGATCACCAGAGGTCAGGAGTTCGAGACCAGCCCGGCCAACACAGTGAAACCCCATCTCTACTAAAAATACAAAATTAGCTGGGCGTGGTGGCAGATGCCCATAATCTCAGCTACCTGGGAGGCTGAGGCAGGAGAATCACTTGAACCTGGGAGGCAGAGGTTGCAATGAGCCAAGATAGTGCCATTGCACTTCAGCCTGGGTGACAGAGCAAGACTCTAAATCAAAAAAAAAAAGAAAAGAGGTTTATTTGGTGCATGGTTCTGCAGGCTGTACAAGATGCATGCATGGCATGAGCCTCTGATTTTTTTTTTCTTTTCTATTAATCATGCCACATTTTTAATTACGTATAAAGATCTAATATGTCACCCTGGGACCAATTCACCCACTGCTCTGTTTGGCAGTCTTTTGTCTCTCTCTTCAGCAATGGTGAGGCGGATACCCTTTCCTCAGGGAAGAGAAATCCATAGTTTGGCACCCTTGCCAATAACAAAAATCTTGGAAAGCCAAGTGGTAAAGCTGTTGCCATTGGTATCTTTCATGTGAACCATGTCAAAAGATCCAGGGTGCCTCTCTCTGTTGGTGATCACACTAATTCTTCTCAGGTTAGCATCGCCAGTCACCATACACAGGTGACCAGTGTCAAATTTGATGAAATCAGTAATCTTGCCAGGCTCCAAATCAATCTGAATGGTATCATTCACCTTGATGAGAGGATCAGGGTGGCGGATGGTGTGACCATCATGAGTCACCAGATGAGGGATTCCTTTTGTGCCCACAAAGATTTTTCTCACTTTGCACAACTTGTACTTGGCCTCCTCAGGTGTAATATGATGTACAGCAAAGCGACTCTTGGTGTCATAGATCAGACGGAAATCCTCTTCTGTCTTGTCAATGCTAATGACATCCGTGAATCCAGCAGGGTAGGTTATATCAGTTCAGACCTTGCCTTCAATTTTAATAAACCGCTGCATGCAAATTTTACTTCATCTCCTGTCAGGGCATACTTAAGTCTGTTCCTTAGGAAAATGATGAGGGGGAGACACTCTCTCAACTTGTGGGGACCGGTGGATGGACAAGGAACAAACATACTGGTCAATTTATCCAGCATCCAATGCTTTGGAGTTGCTACCCGCTTCAGATGCTTCTTGGGACCACAAGCCACAGCTGCGTTAGGCAAGGAAAGAGTGAGCCGCTGCTTTTGGAAGCTTCCAATGATGATGGAAAGGGAAGGAGAGTGGTGTGTCACATGACGAGAGAGGAAGCAAGAGGGAAATGGGAGAAAAGTCCCAGGCTCTTTTTAACAACCAGATCTTGCAGAAACAAAGAGTGAGAATTCACTCAATCCTCAGACAATAGCACCAAGCCATTCATGAGGGACTTGTCCCCATGATCCAATCACCTCCACCAGACCCCACCATCAATACTGGGGATCAGATTTCACATGAGATTTGATATAGCCAAATTATATCATCAGGGTCACTCCCTGATCCCAAAACTTTTATCACCCCAATAATAAGATTCAAAATTTCTTAGTTGAGCACATGAAACCCTTCTTGACATGGCCCAGCATCCAGTCCTACCACTCTCCCACACATGTAGTTGAAGCTCTAAACTGCCCCTTCTTACCCACTCATGCATCCTCATGACTTAACTGCTCAAATATCACTTCCTTTGTGAGAGTTAGGTGCTCTATCCTCAGTGCTCACAGAGCTCTTTGTACATTCTCCTAATAACACATATTTTAATAGCTGCCAGCAATAAATGATATTTTGCCAAATCTAAGATGTACATTTCTTTCCAATATTTCTAAAATTGGAATGGCATCTTACAATCATGGCATCTTACAATGTTGTCACCAGAAGGCAGTTGTGATGTAGTTGTCTTAGCCTGAACATGTGCAAACTTCCTGGTTATTCCTGGTGGCATGACTAGACAACTGCAAACCCCTGAGATTTCAGTCAACTAATCATTTAAAAAAGGATTTAGCCGGGCGCGGTGGCTCACGCCTGTAATTCCAGCACTTTGGGAGACCAAGGAGAGCGGATCACGAGGTCAAGAGATCGAGACCATCCTAGTGAACACAGTGAAACCCCATCTCTACTAAAAATACAAAAAAAATTAGCCGGGCGTGGTGGCGGGCGCCTGTATTCCCAGCTACTCTGGAGGCTGGGGCAGGAGAATGGCAAGAACCGGGGGGCGGAGCTTGCAACGAGTGGAGATCGCGCCCCTGCACTCCAGCCTGGGCGACGGAGCGAGACTCTGTCTCAAAAAAAAAAAAAAAAAAAAAAGAGAGAGAAAGGATTTAAATCCTGGTTGTGATCTGAAAACCCTGGTTGTGATCTGAAAACCCTTCATTGATACCTTTGAGTTGGAATAAGAAAGCACCAGCATTAAAACTTTAACAGTTTGCAACAAAAACTGTTGGACCCCAACAGTTTGCAAAAAAATACCAAAGATAATAGTGGAATATTATTTTTAAAAATGTTGCATCACTAATGCTCTTAGGAGAATTCAATACAATGTGGAAAAATTCTATGTGATAAAAAACCACTGTGTCATAGTTTAAGTAGCAGCATTTCCCTCTGGCCCCCTCCATCGTCCAAAAATAATGGTGTTTGTTACAACTCATGATCTTAAAATTGATAAAATATGGTATGTTACCTCGAACTGTCAAACGAACCTTATAAGTCATCTTATTTTATGCCTGGGGTCTGCTGACATAATATTGTATTCTCATTCTGTTTATCTGTCTTGTCTTTCCATTAGATTATAAATTCTCTGAGGACCTACCACTGTGGCTGTCACATATTAGGTGTGGAATTAATACTGGTTGAAAGAATGACTGCAATGTTTATGTTCTTCTGCTGTTCCACTTTGATTCTAATTGTCAATCTGGATATATCCATTTTCAGGGCTGATCTTGAATTGTCTGAGACTCCAACTATTACTGTAAAACACCACTCATTGGAAAGATCTAATTTCTTCTTAATAGTCATCTCTACTAGCATTTTCTTTCGAGGGCTGATATAACATTAGTATGACCAAAATTAAATTTTCTTAGATATGTATTAACTGATTACATTGGCTGGATAGTTTCACATCTAATTTTTTTATGCTTAAAACTTTTATATGTTATTTGATGTTCTCAACCTCTCCATATCATTGACTAATGTGATCTCAAAGAGAGTAGTATAGCAGAACACTGAGGAAATGGTAAGACACCCAAAAGAAACTCTGTTAGGTTACATATGAGGAACACTAAGTTCATCTGATTATTCTGCTCAGATGGCACATCTGGATACCATAAACCAAGTCATTGGCACATAATTATTTTTAAACTGTGTTACCCTGCTTAATTGGTTTAAAATAATTTAAAAGGGCTCTGGTTGGCTCTTACAAATGAATCTAATTCATCAGTTTTAATTCTGTTAGAATAGCTTCGTTTCAACAATTTAGGTTATTATTTAAGCCAGGGTCACCATTCTTTCAAAGGTTTTCATATAATTTATTTTTCCCTTTTAAATTGAAGCAAGAGCATTAAGAAAACATTCCTTTAAAAACAGCAGCAAAGAGGAAGTTTTCTCCAATACACCTATTCTGACCATTGCCCTCTCAGAAAAATCTTTCCTAATTCTTTAGACTGCAACATTACAAGGCGTAGCACAGACTACTCTAACTAGTTTTCTCTCTACCACTGCAAGAGCTCACTGTTTCTTCAGGTGAGTCTGGTGAAATACTTGTCTTGCATTTGGAGGCCATATTTTAGAAAAATAAGGCTGAATATAACCAGCATCTTTCTAGAATCACAGATAGAAGTTGACTGAAGAAGAGATTCATGTTTTTCATCTTTTGCTCACTCCAGGACCTAAGCTCACTGAGGGAAGAGTGGGAATCTCCAGCAGTACTTGGTTTTTTCTTTTTCACCAAACATAGTTGAATTCATAAATATGCATATGATACAATTCCATTGTTAAATATATTGGTGATCACCCAGGGTATTTTTTTTTCCCTCTACTGTGCAGATTTATTTTAGGAATTCTATTTAAAAGTGCAGTTAACTCTAAGGTTTTGTGAATTTTTAAAACTATTTACTGAGTACTACTAGATGCCAGATACATACATTATTCTTATACATTAAGCATGTGGTTCCTAATCAGAATTATGTATAAGATTCACCTGAAGAACTTTAAAGAAAAAAAAAGAAATGACCAAAGCCTATCTCAAATCTACTGAATTCCTTTCCTCTGGGGATGGGCACTTGGTATATTATTTTTTTAAGCCTTATGGGTGATGCTGATGTGCATTTCTTGGCTAATAACCACTGCTTTAAGCCACAATACACCAACAGCTAAACAGTCAACCAGAGTCACTAATAATAAACTTGGCTTATTTCACAACTTTGTCTAGGGACGGCTTGTCAATGCTTCCTGGTTTTTGACTGCTGCCTAGGTATGGCCTCATTTCTTCCCTATTCTGCCTCAGTGCCTCACCTTCCACTACGTCTGGACTTCTGAACTGGACATGTAATCTTTGATCTCAGAAGTCATCATCATAAGCATAGGTTCTGGTTGTGGCTGGCTCACTGAACTTGGCTTTCCTTACCTTTGCGTCTAACCCTATCTCTACTACATACTTTCACTTATGATCCTAGTATGAAAACCTGCTAACACCATCGAGTCAGGGAAGAAAGAGCCATGATGGTGATGACGGCAGTGGCCCGTCTGAAGTGGCTGCTGCCCTGACGCTGGCTACAATCCAGGAGGCATGGCTAGGGCCGTGGTGCTCCATGGAGCCAGCAAGAGCTGGGAACAGGCAGAAGCCCTGCCCCCTTCCAAGTTGGAAGAGTGGGAGTCCTGCCCTCCTGGGTGCAGCTGTAGCCACCCAGTCATGGCAGTGGATCCATTCATCTCCGCACTCTCAGGGACCAGGAAGCTCCCCGCTCCCGCCAGCTTGGAAGTGCCTGCTCCCACTGCCTGGCCTCTCCCTGCTCCCAGCACCCACTCTGATTTCAGAGCAAAGTTGTGACCGAGCCTGGCTGCTGTCGCGACCTGTTCAGGTGTGTACGTGCTTGGGGCAGCATTGACACGCAAGCCTCCCGCTGCCTCGGTCCCCTCTGGACTTTGGGCACTGATGAGCACAGGAGGGAGGCAGGCCGAGGGGGGAATAAGGGCAGCTCAGTGCAGGCCTGTAGGTACCACTCAGCACGAACAACCTGGGCGCCATGGGCACTGTGGATGGCAGGTTAACGGCAGCAGGAGCCAAACAGGCTCCTGGGCGGAAAGGGGCAGATCCCCAGTAAGGCCAGGGGCCAGGTTGCCAGTTTCATGCAAAGCAGTGAGAACTTATGGTGCTTTCTCCATGGTTACCCATGGACCAATCAGCACACACTTCTTCCTCTCAGAAGCCCATAAAAACCCTGGACTGAGCCAGACTTGGACAGACAATGGGATGACCTGCTTGCAGACAGGAGCTACCCACTGTGGGTTTCCTCTCTGTGGAGAGCTGAGCAGATGGCAGGACGACCTGCCTGCTGAGAGGAACTACCCACTGTGGGTCTCCTCTCTGCTGAGAGCTGGACACTTACTGGGATGACCTGCCTGCAGAAGGAAGCTACCCATTACCCTCAGGTCTCCTCTGAGCTGTTCTGCTGCTCAACAAAGCACCTCTTTGCCTTGCTCACCCTCCACTTGTCCGCATACCTCATTCTTCCTGGATGTGGGACAAGAACTCGGGACCTGCGAAATGGCATGGCTGAAAGAGGTGTAACACAAACAGGGCTGAATATGCCCCTTGCTTGCCATGTTGCGGGCAACATAAGAAGGAGAGAAAAGAGAGGATGGAAGAGAGGAGAGAAGAGCTGTGGTCCTTGGGGGAGCCCAGACCTAGGAGCTCCCTGTGACACCCTCTTTGGGGTTCTGCGGCTCCTGGCATCTCCAAGCTTCCAGGTGCCACTGCATTCCCTGGCGCCAGCTGTGGAAGCTGCTTGCAGTATACCTGGTCCAGCCACAACCTTGCAGGGAGCCAGCCCCTGGAGCTGCCTGCCCTGCTGCAGCTGGTATGCCTAGCTGTGCGCAGTGGCTGGACCCCGTGCTTGCTTGCTCACACACCCCTCTCTGCTTCGCACCTGGCTTGCACTTGGCAGGTGTGGGATCCAGGCCGGGAGTATGAGCAGAGCGCAGCCTGCTGGGCCTGGGGGCAGAATGAGCCCAGCAGGCCTGATCAAAACTCGGGCAAAGGTGACATTTTTCCAGCTGGAAAAGTGACACTCCAAGGATCCTGTGGCAATGACTCCACTGAAAAATGATTTCGAATAACTGTAATAATAGGTAAGGTAATTGTGAATGCATGTTAATCTTCAGTAGTCTAGTTTGATTCCTTTCAAACATTGCTTTGTACCTAGCAACCCAACTGAAAAATAAATCTCCAATTCATAAGAAAAAAAACTTCCTTAGATTGGAATAAAGGCCCTCTACTGTCTAGATCTCACCTGTGTTTCCAGATCTTGTACTATTCTACATGTACGTGATGCTCCAACCTAGCTGTAACTTCACTGTTCCTCAGGAAGCCCTCAGTAATGCTGTCCTAACTTCCTTTCTTCACATTTTCAATGTCGGGAAGATCTTTTCACTAGCAGCTTCCCCTTCCTTTACCCGTATCCAAATCCTACCAGTCCTTTAAGACAGTGTTTCTTAAACCTGAATAATGTACAGACTCCTAAAATAAATTCTTATCATCCTGGAGAATGTTTTCAGTAGGCTGGGGACCACAGACCAGTTTGAAAAGCACAAATATAAAGAACTAAAGACCAATTGTATAAAATTATACAAATGATCACGTTCAAAGAAAAATTTTATCTTTATAATTGGTAAAATAACTTGTATTTTGCCATAGAACTCTGATTCTCATCTTCAGATCTATGATGTTTAAGAAACACTACTTTAAGGCAAAGCGGAAACATACCGACCTTGGAAAATGTTCCTGCATCACCCCAAGTTAATACATTTTTATTTTTTCTGATTTGGTGTCTAACAACTTTCTGCGTTGGAGTAGCTAGTAATATCTAGTATTTTCCTAGAAAACACAAGCTCCTTGAATACAGGGACCACATTTTATTTTTTATATACACCACACCTAATACACAGTACGTCCTCAGGAAGTATTGGCTGTAAAACCTATATTCCATGCTCTTATTTTGTAGTCCAAATCTCTTTAAAATATCACACTTCTTCTATTGTCCATACTCTTATAGAAGAGTATATTACTCAAATAGCTCTGCTATAAATTAAGAGTAAGTTTCAGAAGTTATCTTAAAGTTAAAACTCCAAGTCACGAAACTCAGATTTTTTAAAAGTGCCACAAAGTGTCTCTTCTGTGTCAATGTTAATAGAACCCTTTCTTTAAATGATCAGTAGACAAACTAAGAATTTCCGGATAAAGAACAAACTCTGGAAAAACAGGGCTAGTGGGAGAGGCCCTATAAATACCTACCTAGTCTTACAAGTGCTGTCTCTAACTCAGCTTGTATTTAAGGCAGTTTCTTCAGTTTTTCAACTAATGTGTTTGAGAAAACTGTTTTCCTCGGACATACAGGCGTGGACTCCTTCAGGTAAGGTGACAGCAGCTTGACAGAGAATGCCTTCCCTCCCACGGCATTTGGGACAAGACTGAAGGAAAGACACAGGCAGGGTTACGGGAAACCCATGCTCTGCGCCATCTGGACAAGCTGAAGTCAGTTTTTCCGCTTTCACACGAGGTAATGGATTATGATGGGCTCAGGTCCCCTTTAGCTCTGAAACAGGTATTCTATGGCTCTAGGTAAACACGGCATGAGACAGGTATTTCTCTGGTAGGATCAGTTGTATTTCCCAGAGAATAAAACGGGCAACAAACCATTTATCGATATGTGACTCGTCCCCTAGGCCCTATTTGGGGCTGGATAAAGAAAAAGAAGGTTTGCTTCCTTTTTGGCGGGTCCTCCAACGACAGAGTTCATGGCCCGCTGCGCGTCCAACTTCCACCTCTCGTCGCTCCGCGGAGGACGAGCGAGGCTCTGGGCGAGGACAGCCCCTCAACCGCACTCCCCAGAGGGAGCGCTGTGACTCGCGGAGGAGATTAGTCCCCGGTCATAAACAACCTCTCACTTCCCCTCCCCCGCGCCCGCCCGCGCCCGCCCGCGCCGGGGCGGCCCTACGAGGCCCAGGAACCTCCTCCAGCGCCCGCGAGGCCCCGAGTCCTCCTCGGAAGGGCGGCTGCGGACCTGTCCTCTTCTCCTAACCAGGTGTTTGTCCACTTTACTCAGCCCTTCTTACTCGTCCACAATACAGCCACCTCAGAGGGGGCGCTGACGCCAGCCCCTTTTTTCCTTCTCTCGACCCCAATCACCTCCAACAGCCAAAGAGAGGCCGGCGGCCCTGACGCGCAGGCTCACCGCCGCGGCC